>NC_065528.1:2257696-2343724 GCF_006386435.1 Epinephelus moara | reverse complement strand
CTAATATCCAGCAGGATTTAGACTGTGACAGACGGTAAATCTCCGCTAATTAATGCGCTCCGACACAAGCTTTGACACGGACTGAATGAATGAGGAAATTAAACAGCGTGCAAGAGGGAGGAGACAGAGAAAAACCTAACCAGCGAGCAGGTTAGGTTCACAGACTCAGTTGCCATGGTGATTGACTCAGAGTTTGATTTACCTCTCTTTCTGGAACTGAAAACCCAGAGTTTCCCTCATTTCAGGGTTAACATACTCACCCTATGCCACCCCGGTAGATCCGCCCATGGATGGATGCTCTGCTGATGCAGTGTTAGTTTTTGTCAGCCATCTTTTGTCTAGCTATTCAGAATTGATGCTAACCACCCCGTTATTAAATTAATAGGTCAGCGTTTTGGGCAAGAAACTTAGTAACTTTAGGAGAGAAGATTGATATCAGTCTCATGTCTGTGCATTGAGAGTCAGGATGTGGTTAGCTTAGCTTAGCATAAAGACTGGAAACAGGGGGAAACTGCTAGCCTTGCTTTGTACAGAGCTCCTCTGCCTTTTCAGCTTGATACAGGCAGTTTATTTACTTTTATTACATTTTTTACAGAAACGTAAAAAGGACAATAGCCTACAGTAGGACAGCAGTCTACAGAATGTACGATGAAAATCATCAAAACAAGCTGTGCACTGTCACTGCCGACTATTGTTCACCAAAATCAACAGTTCCAGTGTGTAACTCCATGTAAAAATTTGCATTTTACATTTCAGTTGGTGTACAGATCGAATAAACAGGATGCAATACGTTGGCTATAGTGAACTTTTGAGGTGTTGGTGATGTATTTTTGAACGTATAAGACAAGGCCATGCTCGCCATTTCCCCCTGCTTCCAGTCTTTATGCTAATAGGATAACCACATCCTGACTCAAACTCTGTACTGAAGCATAAACTGTATATAAAGATGGACGACATGACAGTTTCCAAAAGTGAGGCAAAAACATATCGATCGCCCCCTGGTGGCTGGTTGCAGTTTGGTCATAATGAGCCAAAGTAAAAACCTTAAAGTAACGTCAAATAAATCTTACTTCAAGATGGTTTCTGTCATTTTAGGTAGTTACTCTAATGTTTGTTCAAGTGTTTTTGTGATAAGTTTGGTTTTAATAAGTCATTTTAGCTACAACAGGGGGTTTAATGTAATGATTGCCAAACCAAAATATTGCGGTACTATGCTGTATCGATTTATTTCCTCGGCCTTAGTGGGAACTGGATATTGCAGAGTGCTACTATACAGACTATGGCTCCAAATGACATCACCAGCTAAATACTGCAGCGACTGCAGCAGATATTTCTGCTTCATGTTTGTACAGTTGGAGGAAGTGGAGAGGTGTTGTCCATCTTTATAGTTTTGTATAGTTTTTAGTCTACGTACTGAACACACAGACATGAAAGCAGCATCTTATTGTCTCGCTCTTACAAAGAAAGTACATGAGAATCACATGTCTTAAACCTGTAACACACTTATTCACCTTAAGTATTTTGTGTATTTCCCAAAATGACTTACAATCTGAGTTTTTGCTACTACTGGAAACATTTTTTTTTAATTATATTGCAGAATTGGATTGCACTCAATCTTTTATTTCTCAAATCAGGTAATTCTTCTTAAAGAATGTTTCAGATGATTTTTACTTAGATGCTGACTTTTCACAGATCCAGAGCAGATATCAATAGCTTTGTCGCAGTATTGCAGTATATCCCACCAGTCCTGAAGCTGTCTTCTAATCTCACCCTGTGACCTACTGACAACCCAAAATCACTCCCTCAGCGCTGAGCCACTGTGCTGCAGTACAGTCCAGAGCAATACAGCCAGCCAATCAGATTAAGGCGTCTAATCCGTAACCCATTTGGTGTCATTACAAGCTGTTGGTGCAGAGACACACCATCTCACAATGTGGTGGGAAAGCTGAAGAAAGAAAGAACCCCAGGGCTCCATTAGGGTGGAGGAGTATGAATATGCATACTAGGGTCCAGGGAAGTAACGGAAGTAAATAAGGTGCCATTACAGTTGTGATGTCTTTCTGCCATACACATGCATTAGTATACAAACTGTACAGTTGTCTGCTTTTATCTTTTCTTTCTATGTAATGTTATTTTTGACAGTGATGTGTAGGAGTTCAGGAAGAACCTGTACAGTTCTCAGCTGCTCCAACAGTAATGGCAAACTTCAAATTTGGGAAATAAAAAAATGATGGTGATACAACTGACTTATCAGCTAAGCTAATACTTCTTAGTTAGCAAATGCTAGTGAGCTAAAGGCCCTGACAAACCAAGCTGATGGTCAGCTGTTCGTCAATGTCAGGCCATCCGTTACCGTCTGTCACCTTAGTTTTTGTGTGTCCCACGATGCTGGCACTAGTCAGCTCTTGTCGGCTGTATTTTTTTTGACTATTCAGCATGTTTTTTTGCCATTGAGCGCTTCAGAAGAAGTGTTTGTTTGTGTCATTGTTCGACAGCACATAAGTGATATCCATTGTTCTTTCAACATCGGTTTGTGTTGTTTATGTGCTAACTGGCTAACTAGCATCTTGAATCCATCCTGTGGGTCTACCAGTTTCCCTTCTTAAATGAGGAATACAGACTACCACTGCCTGCTACTGTGTAGAGTTATTTCCTTTCATGCAGGCACAGAACATCCGTGCTGGTTGGCCAATGGCTGTAGTCTTTACGGTGTGTTCAAGTGCAACACAGGCAAAGTAATTTGACACAAGAGTCAGCCTTCGTCATTATTAGTCAGTGTTCATTTTGTTGACGAAAATGATGACAACAAATTTTCGTCAATGACCTTTTTCCCTAACGAAAATGAGACGATGAAGAGTTTAAAAATAAATAAAGATAATGATAATAAAACTGGAGCGAATCTTTGTTTTAATTTTCGTCGATGAGACAAGGCGTGACGAAAATGTTAGTGGCGGACTATCGCATATTGCTGTGCATGTAATTACCTTCAGTGACCTTGACCTTAGACCACCAAAATCAGTTGGGTCCAAGAAAATGTTTGAGCCAAATTTGAAGAAATTCCCTCAAGGCGTTGTCAAGATATCACGTTCATGTTAATGAGACGGGCAAGGTAACAGTGACCTTGACCTTTGACCTATGACCACCAAAAACGTATCAGTTTGTTGTTGATTTCAAGTGAACATTTGTGCCAAATTTGAAGAAATTCCCATGACACATTCTTTAGATATTGCATTCACAAGGATGGGACAGATGTATGGACGAACTTACGGACAAACGGACAACCCAAAAACAAAGTGCCTCCAGCCATGGCTACCCCCAGCATGGAGGCATAAATAATATGTAAATAGATATTACTAAATATTTTGGGATTTTACAATGCAACATCTGAAACACAGGATGGATAAAATCCTACTGTAGTTCCTATGTCTTACAATTTTTAAGACATTTGAAAGATTGATTTAATTAATTTTAATACCAGTTGAGGTTTTATTTCTAATTCAGAGCATTTTTGGACTTTCAAGGATCTGCAGAGAACCCTGCTCTATATGGAACACATGAATGCTGCTGTGGTAAAAAGACTACAAGCCTTATGATCACCAGTGAGCTCCTCCTGGAATGTGTCTATTGTAACTTTTCTCTCTAATTTGAACTGATGAAATAAAATACTAAAACACACAATAAGCGTGTGGTCTATGAGATAACATAACAATTATAGGTTACAAAGCTCATAGTGGTTGGCAGTATAAACTGCTTGACTAAGCAATCTCTCAGATCCATGAGTCTGAAGCCTTTTCAGATGTCAAAAGTCTGCACAGCACTTTATAATACTATGACAAAGGACGCTGCAACTCGAGTTGTGAAAATTATTTTATCATTTATCGTGCCAAACATGAGGAATGTACTTAGTTGAAGGACACAGTTCAGAGGGTTTTACAGCTGCGCTTTCCTAATTTAGCGTTTTTTTCCACGCAAGTTAGTTTACTCAGAGTGATTTCACTTGTTCACCTCTTGTAATTAGTTTGCACCACAGGAATGCATCCTCCTGTGTGCATGCTGCAGAATACAGTAGAGACATGGTTTTAGTTTGGGCTTGTGGATTCGGTGTGCATGCGGAGCTTTTCTATTTACATGACTCATCCGACACTGAAGATAAACAAACAGAGAAAGTGTTACAGAGTGCGCTGCAGCAGACTGGAGGAGTGAAACTGAGAAAGTGTAGGACGGAGGAATGTAGGACAAAAGGTGATCTCAGTCCACAGAGTAGTTCAAAGAAGCTGCTGCTCTCTATGTGAGGTCCTACAACGGAGCCTCACTGCAGATGTGAATAATGGATGAAGGGAAACCCAGAAGGAGGAAAATTTGATCACTGTGCGTCTCAGTTAGCCTCATGTGTAGCTGAACCAACCTGAGACCATTTTCCTTTGTCTTTGAGCCACCAAGTTTTAACTGAATACTAAGAAAGAGGTTTTCTTGCCTTTACGTTTGAACAAAACGTCTCCACTGAAAACAGCCACCCACTCCGACTTACATATTAAATGCACTGAAAAATCAGCCTATGGAGGAATGAGTCACTCTAATATATCTTTGTCTTCATCATAAGTTTATGTTGTAACTTTCCTCTCTGGCAGATTCCCCTGATGTGCCAACAGACTGCTTTGATTGTAGTGAATAAGAAAGCCTTTTTGGACTCAGTGCCACTGATGGTCCGAACACAGCCTATGGAACAGCCTGCCTTCTTATCTTCTTCCAACATTATGTTAATTTAAAAGCAACTTTAAGAGTTTTTTTATCTATCTATATTTACGTACAGTACTTTTATGCAATTGGACCACACAAATAGAGGTGAAGTTAATCACTTCCTGCCTCTTCAAGCATGCAACAGCAGCACCTCCTGAACTCTTGATTCAAAGCTAGATTCTATAAAGATTAGTTCCTGTCAGTTTGTGGTATCTGATTCCCCCCTGATCTGATGCCCACAATTTACTATGACATCAACGAAAACTGTACAATGAGTGAGCTCATTGTCACTCTGCATGACTTCATGTTCACACTGCTTGATGTTTGTAAGAAGTCAATGTAGCTCAGTCCATAGGGACTTGGGTTGGGAACCGGAGGGTCGCCTGTTCAAGTCCCCGTCCGGACCAAAATATGGAGCGTGGACTGGTAGCTGGAGAGGTGCCAGTTCACCTCCTGGGCACTGCCGAGGTGCCCCTGAGCAAGGCACCGAACCCCCCAACCGCTCTGAGCGCCTGTCATGGGCAGCCCACTCTGACATCTCTCCACTTAGTGCATGTATAGGTCCTGTTTGTGCATGTGTGTGTTCGGACCTGTGTGTAATTGACAAACAGAGTGAAAAAATTGAATTTCCCCTTGGGGATTAATAAAGTATATAAAATTAAATTAAACATGAAATAAGTGAAAGCTTATTTCACTTATTATTATTATTTCACTTGTATTTGGTCCTGAACAAAAATTTAAAAAATCCAAATTGCCATTATGTCAGGGCTGCTGTTACATCAGGTGGAAAATTCCAGGCATACTATCATGTTCTCGATATGGGTATAATTTAAAGGCCCAGACACACCAAACTGACATCAAAGAACTAGTAGCAATAAACACTAACTGTTGTCCGTTGCGTCGGACGGTTCACGTCTTCGCGTCGTCCATTAATTCCTGATAATGGACACCTCGTCGGGCATTAACCCTTACTTATTTATACTTACAAGACTATCGCAGGTAACTTATAGATATCATTGTTGTAGCTCCCATACTATATCATACCACCATGTCCACTTTGTAAAACAAGGTAGCTAACTAGCATCCCACACAATTCTTACTAGAAATGTTCATCATCCTGACAATCTCCCTTCAGCCAGATACCAACTTATTTTGTTTTTTTTGTAGTGAAATAAGGAGGTATCCAGTACTGTAGGTACGGCTAATTCACTCGATGAGGCCACAGCTGCTAGATGTGTGGTTTGTTTACATAAAGTGACCAGAGTTCCATATTTAGCAGCTCCAGTGTGGACGGAGAGTGTCTGCTGTAACACAATGTTGCGCGATAGTCTGACGGTCGCATCTAGTTAGGGCACGGCACATTTCCTGGTAATTCTGACACATCTAGTGTTTGTGTATATCCTTGGATCTTGCCTGTTTGAATAGTGCATAATATGAGTTTGTAATGGCAAACCCCCGATAAGTCTGATATGTCTGATGTATGTGTGTGTCTGTGTATGTACAAAAATGTTTCACACTGCTAAAAAAAAGTCTGATTATGATCTTGACATAATCAACATGCATCCTTACCCTGTGAGTACAGCAGGATCTGCATCTCCAGCAGGGTGCAGGTGAACACTTGGACCAGGTTCTCCACTCCCAGCAGACTGAAGGCCTCGGCGAGGGGGAAGTCAGCCAGCTGCAGCTCCCCTAGCCCAGGCCTCTGGCACACGATAGGCTCATATACACCATGGAACTTGAGCGAGCGTCCTGGAGCGGGAAGCGGTATCTCGTACAGGATGTTGTGAACATAGCTCTCCAGTGGCAGCGGAGGGGCCATGGCTGCAGTAACAGCCCTGTGCAGCTGTGACAAGAAGCTGCGGCAGGCATGCATGAAGGGCATGGGCGTGATCAGACACAAGGCCTTGGACACGTAGAGGGTGTCCCGTGATGAGTCATAGCCACCTGCCCTGCGAGTCGAAGACGAGGAAGATGAGGATGTAGGGGAGTCGGCCTCGTCTAAACTGCTGGCTAAGGAGTCCATGCTGGAGGAAGAGGAGGAGGAAGAGGAGGGAGGGGTGTTGGCAGTGGCACTCTCTGCATTGTGCATCTGGTAGAGGGTCTGCATGGCAGAGCAGATCTGTGGGCTGGTCACCTCCTCGAAGAAGGTGTGGACGAAGCCGTAGGTCCGAGAGCCGTCCTCCTTGGTGATGATGAAGGAGTGGAACTGTGGATCCCGCTGGTCTGCCTGCGTCCTGAACGACAGGCCTTTAGGCATACACAGCTGTAAAGAGAAGGGAGGGAACAGGAGTCAGTCACTGCTTCAACACAAATCGTCAGTTCTAGTGAAAACCACTATTTTCTTATGGATATTATCTTTAACATAATTCTGACGGCACGGGTTTTTCTTTAGAGCCCCGGTGAAAATTGTTGTTGTGTATATTAGCTCTTCTTCAGTACATTGTATGTGTATTTCTTACAGAAAATATTAGTATTACAAACACAAATTAAACTTTTGGTAGCCAACTAGAATAATATTATCAACTGCTTTTTAAGATACATTTTGATACATTTTTTTTGATACATTTTGCATTTATCCCCAAAGTCAGCATATCGCAGCACCTTAAAAATCCCAATAATATTGTTTTGCGATTTATGTATCGTCATAATATCGTATCATGGGATGGTGGTGATTCCCACCCCTAGAAATTTGCTGCTTAGCCAACAGAAGTAAACAGCTCTGCTGCGCTTGCTCTATGGGCCCCATAATACATAAGATTCAAGTAATTTCGTAACGTCAAAATTTAACTTTTTTGGCTTCATGCACCACTGAGCAATTTTCATAGAAATTAACAGGGGCCCATCTTCAATGTTGTATCCAGGTCTCTTTATACATACATGCAATCAACGAGAAATCTTCTTCAGTCAAGTCACAATTAAGGTTGATCACTGTGCTGGTATCAAGATAATCCAGTTGATTTGGGAATACTGTGATTTTTTAAAATTTTATCCAAACCAAAATTTACAGGTTAACAAGATGCTATTATGTGTGTGTGTGTGTGTGTGTGTGTGTGATGCTTTCACAGCCAAACCCACATAAACTGTTGATATAAACACACCGTTAGCAGCAGCGTGCAATAAATCTGACTTATTAGCATCATTATGTTTTTGTGGCTGCTGAGAGCTGAACAGAAACTGAGTGGAGAGAAGAGCTGCTCCGTGCCAACACACATAAACACACATTCAGATTGTGAATGTGTTAGAGCTCACTGCTTTACAAACACACATACATCATGCATATGGATGAGCTTTAGAGTCTGCATACATGAATAAACTCATACATTTACATTCATATGCTTTTTCTTTTTTTTTTTTTCTTACCTTTACTAACGTAAACATTTGTGACATTTTACACAGTTTTCCTATTTAGAACATGTTGTCTTCACAGACAACAAATGAAACAAACACACACTCCCACGCTGGCCTGACTGGATCTGATTCGATTATGCATAAGTCATGTGTCTCACTGATCAGTACTGACAGATCATCTCTCCCTACACCCAGCCCATGTCTGACATTAGTCATTACCACTACCACATTTTACATTTGCTTTTGTTGTCTAGAGAACAACAACATTTCATGTGTTTCACCTCTCAGCCCCGCCGAGCTGAGGAAGGTATTGAACAGCGCAGTGAGCAGTGAGAAAAATGCTCTAAATCTCTCACAACGTGGCAATGAAATGTGGCAAGCTTTGTGTCAAATAAGTATCAAATCACCGGCAAGCCAGGGTGCATTGAGAATCACTCAGCTGCATTAGTGGGAAGCAACAATGTGACAGTTTAGGCGTGACGTGGGAAGAAATATACATCTGACCTTGATGAGGCAGGAATCACAGTAAGAAATGACCTCATTCAACTGTTTTCCTGTTTACACTGTTCATGTGAAAAAGGAACGAGGACATCAGGAGCAGAGGAGGTGCGTATGGTTTATTGTTCACAGAGCAGAAAAATGCTCATGCTTTTATCAAACAGTAGAAACTGTTGTCAGCTTACAGCATATATGCCATTTGCATCTAGGCTCATGGTCTATCATCTATCTCATCTATCTCATGGTAACTACACTGCTCAAAAAAATTAAGGGAACACTTAATGGTCACAGCATTCTGGACATACTGTGTTCACAACAATGGGATGGACAGACAACTCAAAAACATAATGCCTCTGACCATGGCTATATTCAGCACAGAGGCATAAAGACCCATTCAACCAAAGAAACAAACACTACAGAAACAGAAAGAAATGCTACAATGTCTTGTACAGGCATACATTCAGCAGTTAATACAGTAGCTTCCTACAAAACTTTCAAACTATTGTTTGTTGTTTACAGAAAAAACCTGAATGACAGTAAACCAGTATCAGACAACCTCCATTCACAATACAGTGATGAATTAGAGATTTCTAATATTTTAGATCCATTTTTTGTGGTTGAAACCATTGGTTTAGTGCAGATGGAGGGCCAAGGTGGTAAAAAAAAAAAGTGTTATTGAAAAGACAAAACATAACAGTTGTGTGTGAGTGTGTGTATGTGCATGCTGGGGCCTTTAGTGATGGCATGCCAGCACAGGAAGTGTGATTACACTCCCCCAACCTTCGCATCTCTCACCTCACAGCAGGAGGAGGAGGAGCAGCTGGGATGAGAACATTCCAAAGAGGAGGAGAGGATGATGGGTAGAGTGGGTGATGGAGGTACAGAGGAGGAGGAAGAGGGGAAAATGAGGGGTGCGTCGGTCACAAGACATTGAAAGAGAGAGAGAACGATGCAGAATGTCTCTAAGTCATCACCCTCGATGGCTCGCAATCATCTTGGTGTCGGGTTTCTGCCGCTGCACTGCTGCATAATGGCTCGTTTCCATGCCGACGTAAGGCGAGAAGCATGGCTGAATTATTCAGCAGCGCTGACGCCAGGGCAGGTGGAAAAATAGGCGGTCACCACGACAGACACACACACACACACACACACACACACACACACCGCCTGTACATTCACATGGACAGTTCCCTCTTGTTTATCCTGTCAAGGTCACTGTACTGACAATTTAGCACCTTCAGCAAAACATCGTCCAACAATCACACTTTTCAAAAACAAATTTGACTTTTCAATAACTCTCAAGGTCTGGTTTTGTGAAACAGAAGGACCAGAAATTTGCATACTTTAGTGTATATCAGAAATGGTTGAAACAGATGTTTCATTACAGGCCCTTATCCTGTCAAGACGTCCCTTTGATTGTAACTCTGAACATCATCTCTCATCACAGTTTTCTCCTCCCAGTGTGATATGGTGAAGGAGAAAGGCTCAGATTGATGAATTTTGTTGCTATGATATAATTGTGAATAAATATAATTGTTTTGGTTTATTTATTTCTGTCTGTTAAATGTCTCAAATCTCCTTTTGAGTTTTCAGAATCTTCAGCAGGCTGCACACTTCCTGGACATTATCACCAAGTGTGTGATGCAAAACTCCCATGCACATCTTTGTGTCTCATTTTCAGTGTTATACTAATTTCTACTGTCATTATACCGCCAGAGTAAAGGCCTTTGCACACTAAGTTTGTTTTTTCGTCCGCAATTGTCACATATCTAAAAATAAATATGATCGCTGCCACTGAAATTTCCGTCCCTCATTAAAGTTTTCGGAACAACCGTCAGAAGCCTTTAGGGAGTTGTTTGACCAAGAATCAGTGACGAAAATGTATCGGTTGGACACATTCACGATGAGACAGAGGAACGGATCACACAGTATCCTTTCATAACTCAGATAGCTTACTTTCAACAGGTCAAATAATGATATTCAGGTGGATGATGGTGATGATGACGAAGAGGAGGATATGGACTGTAAAGAGAGAGAGAGTAGGAGACAGAGATGGAGGACAGCTCAGCCCCTTCATGAAGCTTTGGTGCCGAATGCAAGACATGGGTGGTGACAGATAAATAACTCCAATGGAGAGAAGCCAGGGAGGTAATACTGTATGTCTTTTCATTTTGTCTCTGGTATTGCAAATTTTCACAAAGCATAGAACAGAAAAATGCATCACAGACTCAGTGTGCAAGGTCTCTGTGCATTATCACTTTTTTTTCGGATGATAAATTAAAAAAAACCCCAAAAAACAACAACCACTCATTGACTCATTGTGCAAAGGACGTTCGCCTTGATCATGTGTTTGGTTGTATATGTGTGTTCCTGTGTGTATGTCTGCAGCTAGTCTTGCAAACTACTGTACCAATCAGCCTCATATTTTCTGTGCACATTTATGACTGTATGCTCAAGAATCTCTCGTGGTTTCGGTGATTCACAATTGTTAAGAAATCTGTTTTATACCGTCTTTGACTGCTGACTTCTCACTCCTCTCATTAGGCCGGTAGGGGATGCAAGTTTTCCAGAAATCAACTCGGCTTATAACAACATGACTTACTGTCTTTTGCAGGACACATTTTGGCCTTTGTAGTGGTTCAAAAACGACATCCATAGAAAAGTTTGGTCTCATTTTGAACCAGAGCATCTGCAGATTGATTTTATACCAGATATATTATGATCCACTTTAGTTATTCAGTGATACCATATCTTCACCTGACTGTAAGGGAGCCAGGGGGAACAATTTCACTGAGTGCAGCTGCGCCGCATTCTGGCTGCCATATCTGTGACTCAGTTTTTTTTCATCCACCGCATGGCATCAAACCACAGTGGCAGCGTTTCAGAGGCAAAGCACTTTGCCTGCCAATTTGGTAAACTTGCAGGTTTTGTTGATTTGGTCATATTTCCTTGGTATTGGTGTTTCTACCATGAGTAAGTAAGCCAGTTGTGTAGTTATAGTTACAATTTTAGTTACATTTATTTTCATTTCAATTTTGTTTGTAGATGTTATTTCCTATTTTGTTGTGCTGCAGCGACAGCCTACAGACAAAGTTATTACCATTACAAGTCCAGTTTTGAATACATGGATCAAAGATTTGTGGCTGTGTTTCAGTTATTAAAAATACATTTATCCTTACAATCACATTGTATGTATGTTTCACATACAGCGCATGTTAGCAGGAAGACTCGATCTGCTCTGTGCAACCAAGTGCAGTTCCATCAAAAATAGCCGAGGGGTGTATTTTCATTAGCTTCTGGGACGCTTCTAAAATGCATTTTGACAGGCCTACTGGAATTACAGGAACTGTCTGGACTGGCCGCAATCAGCTCGGGAAGCCACCTGGCGGAAACCTGCACTCAACCAGTGTTAATTTCCTTGACGAAAAAAATAATGAAAATTTTTCAACAACAACCTTTTTTCCATGACGAAAGCGAGACGATGACGAGCTAAAAATAGATCTTGATCCTAAAAACTAGGACGAAATCTATGTTTCATTTTTGTTGACGAGACAAGACGTGACAAAAATGTTAGTGGTGCACTATCGGACTCTGAAAGCTGAGAACTGCCGTGGTTGTAATTATCTTCAAGTGCTGCATGAGCTACAGGTTGGTAAACTCCAGTGAATAGTCTGCGCCAAGATGTTTCGCTCGCCAGCAAAAACACTCACACTGGAGCAGCTTCAGCCATTGGTGCGAGTTCTGAACTATAATTCAGCAGTAAATAATCAGCTGTGTGTGTCTGACTGTGGATGGCTCAGTTATCTGTGAGTATAGCTGTGCTATAACAGTCTGAACTCAGATCAGTTTTCTCTGACAGAGATGAAAGTTTAGTTTTAATCACCAACTCTGTGAGAGGACATGAGTTTACACCTCCAGACTAACATGTTGCAGATTCAGAAAGAATTCTGGCTTTAATGAAATTATTTTTCTGCTTCTTAACAGCGAGATGCATAAGTCAGAGTTTACCATGAACCTGGGTACAAATCCTAGTTGTCTCAGATTAGTTATTTGTGGTGTCAAATTTTTTAAGAACATAGATAGGGAGATGGTGAGCTTTTCAAATGATGAGCAATAAGTGTGTGCTTGTAAATCACCTGTACCAGCTATCTGCTGGAGAAATGACAGTTTGTAAGTGTGTAGAAAGTTTTTGTAGTTGTAGAAAAAATTGTCTAAACGTAATTTGTATACAACCCGTCACCTTGATTCAAATCTCTGATACATGAATTAGCCTAACTGGATTCGTTTGAAAAACATATAGACAAAACAATGACTCAAAGTTGACTAAAACATTTTGAATTTTCATTGACTAAAACTAGACTAACACTATGAATGATAAAAATGACTAAAATGTAACTAAAACTAAAACATTTTCATCTCAAGACTAAGACTTAATCTAAAATAGCTGTCAAAATGAACACTGCACTCCACTGAGTACACTTTTCTAGTTATGTATGAGTTTAGCTTCATACATGTTAAATACAAAAAACATGATATTTGGACCTTTAAACCATTTAAAACATGAAATAAATAAGTGAAACCCTAAACCAAAACCTCTACATCCAGTGAGTCTAAATACAAGCTGCAGTGTAACTGTAAAAAATCCAGATGGAAATGAATCATGAAGAATCATGTAAACAGAGTGGGAATGTTTCAGCAGTGGGAGGACACAAGTCACAATGGGTCATTGAGCCTGCATACTGATACTGCATGACCTTTCTTCAAAAAAATGAGCTTGTAATGGGAGGACACACAGATGAGAATTATAATTTCCTGTAATATGTTGATCAGACGTTTTTAAGGTAGAATATAAGAAACCTATGTGGCTAAATTATGACTAAATTAAGAAGAGGAGTGATTTTCCCCTTATTAGAGACAACTGCCTTTCTGCCTTTGCCACCTCACTCAGTCTACTTTGCCTCTAATTCCTTGACATGAACCACCTAAATTGAGACCACTGACATAGCAACATGGTGCTGCTCGTTTTTCCCCTTATAATTGTACAATCCACCTACCATGTTAACAGCATCCTGGTCGAAGGGGTTCCACTCCACATTCTCGGGGTAGCGTGCCAGAACTTTGGACTTGAACGTCCTCTTCAGGGGGCTCTGCTCAAAGTTTTCACCTGAAAAGACAAGAAGACAAAGGCAATCATGCAGCGTTAACACAGCAGTTCAGCATGTCTACCAGGTAATCATGTAACAACCTCCAATATAAACAATCTTCATTATATTCCTATGAAGCTTAAAATATCCATTTGACAAATGTTTCATATTAACACACAGTTTCTATCACTAGTGGGAGATTGTGATAAATGTGTTAAGTCTATAGTAAGTTTTATGTAAGCTATAGAGTTGCATGTTTTTGGTGCAAATGATCAAGTAGAATGTCAAATAGAAAATCTATGGAAGACACATGAAAGTTTGTACTGGAGGAGAGAACACAACAGTGGGAGGATGAGCTCATACAGTTATGTGTCACTGACAGCCACTTTGACTGCATGCATGAGATTCCTCTCTGTCAGCAGCTGGACAGCTCTATGTTTCCCCCATCCCCCATATTAACACACACCTCACTGGACACACACACAACTCTAATAAGCCTGAAGTTGCACGTCTGTTTTTGTCACAGAAAGTGCTTTCCTTACTTGTGTCAACCCCCAATAAAATCAGAGAACTAAACATAATGAGCAGCTTCTATGAAGTGCACCAACTTCTGTAAAAATCAACATTAATTAACACCAACAATGAAAACATGTCATGCCTTAAAGCCTTATCAATCCAGCTTTGCAAACTGTGTCAACTCTAATACCAGGCTGAGATAGTATGGATGGCAGCGATGGTTAAGATTCCAATGCAGAGTAAAGGGATGTCCACACCAAGAACGATAACTGTAACAATTTTATTGTTTAAAAAAGAGACTCATCGGTGACTAAGCTTACATACACAATATTCTGGTTTTTGCCCTTATTCCAAAAAGACAACATTCCTTCTAAGCTTTTACATGACTTACATAACGTGCCGTAACATGTTGTCTATCTCACAGACATATGGAAAAAGTGGAACAGCTGGTGCTGCTTATTATTTTGTTTCTTTGCATAAAAAAAGGATTTTTCAGTTTTCCACGGGTGGTGGACTTGTTGGACTGTGGGAACACAGCCTCACTGTTTATTCCTTCAACCACCTTGTTAAAAGGTCGGTGTCATAATATATGGTCATATCTAAAAACCTGTGAATAGCCAGGTCGTAATAATTAATGTAGGTGTGTATCTTGTTCCGACCAGTAGTTTGTGGTTTGTGTACAACGTATGCATGATGACGCACTAGGGTTGCAACGGTATGAGAGTTTCGGTTCATAACCGTCTCAGAAAATATCACAGTTTCACATTATCACAGTATTTAAGAATTTTATCTTACTATCAGTCAGAATGACCCTTAAAGTAATGAAAACAGAAGGGTTATTGTTGATTGAACAAACGTTTTATTCAATGTCCAATTACACTTATTTTTTTATCGTAGATAAGCAAATGTACATGGTATGATAACCATCAACTTTTATATCATGGTATACCTTGAAACCAGTATATCACTGCAACCCTACAATGCACAGAGATGACCTTAAACAGGCAAGTGGCCATGTGTCACAAACTGCCATAAAACCGACATATCCCACGTCTTAATTGTAAAATGACTCATTTGGAATATCTAAACAGAATATGCTGCTTATATGACCCATATGTAATTTGGAATATTGTCATATTCTGAATAATAATGAAATATTAGTGTGCATGTAAACAAACCCATTGAAGTAAAAAAGGAAAAAAAGAAAAAAATGCTATCATGAAAAAGGACATCAGGGATACATTCGGGCTCACCCTCAGAATCAGTGGTAAGTGTTTTGTTATTATTACTAATGGAGAAGAGACAATTAAACAATCAGGTCATTAATATCCATTTTCCTCTGCTACTTACACAGCTGGAGAACACAGCATGTGCTTGGCTAACATAATCTGTGTGTGAGTGTGTTTTTGTGTAGTGTTTGTAGTGGGGTTGGCAGTCGGAATAACAGGTATATGTATTTTATGAAAATGAACGAATGTGGTATGAATGTATATGAGTCTTGTGTCTTAGGTCTGGTGTATGTAAATGTATTGATGTTTTCATGTTAGCCTATACCTTCCTAGAACAGTATATTTTATACTACATCAAGGAACTGTATATATGTTTGTCGGAATGAGATTGTAAGCAAAACCTCATGGTGGAAAGCATAAAATCAAATACAGCTAATAGTGCCTACACAGCCCTGTGTTCCTCCATAAACTGACATGTCATGGTGTGTGTGTGTGTGTGTGTGTGTGTGTGTGTGAGACAGACAGTTGTCACGGCACATAGCAGAGACAATCTGTGTCTAATGCTGGACAGCCCAACAGCTGCTCAGCTAACCACCAGAGCTGGTTATATTACCTACTGTCTCACTACATCTGTGTCTTCAGACAACTGACTCCATCACAGTCTTACTCTCCTCTAATGCTCTCTGTGTATGCACCACCACTGAACCACAGTCACACTATTGCTCTTGGTGATTGAGAATAGAAATGTATTGTGGCCCTGGGCTTATTCTAAATCATTCTGAATCACAGCATCAGCAAAATGCACAAAGGCAGAAAATATGGGAAATGTAGGTAGGCCTAAGTGCAATATGATGGTATCATGGCAGAAGGGATATCAAAAGCTCTGGATAGAAAAAGAGCAAAATAAAAGCCTAAGTTACAGTTTTTTACATAACATTTCATAATTGTTTTTTAAAAATAATTTATTTGTTTCATTTTACACGCCTGTAATTTTCCCAAAGGGAACTACGTCATTCACTAATTATAGGAGAAACAGAAATTTACTCGAATGAAAAGCTCAATTCAAAGGGGTTCTGTGTAAGGTTCGTTGATTATGAGTTGTCTGGACACGGTTCTCCACGTGCTAGCTGAGACAGTGGCTAACAGCTAGGGGTGTAAATCACCAGTTTCATCACGATACGATATTATATCAATTCTTTAGACCATGATACAATATTTTCGACAAAGTCTGCCACTATATGATTTCGATTCAATACAATTCAGGGGTCTGCGATCAATATTAAGCAATATTATCTGGCCATTTAACACAGTTTGTCACAGAAGACGCTGCCACCCCTTTCTTTCTTTTTTTTAACTTTTGGCCATAAAACACATAAACAACACATAAATAATAAATAGGCCTACAGTAAAGTTCACTTTAATCTGACTCCACCGACACAAATAACACAGCAAGTGGGATAAGTTAACCTGCAGGGCTTTCTGTCAGAGAGACCTTTCTGGAAGAAATCTTTTCATTTTAACCCAAACCATCATCTTTTTCATAAAAGTTCAGAAATATCTGTCTTAAAGCCCTGAAGGCCAACTTCTCCAAACAGCCATAAAACACAGATTAACGACAAGATCATTCAACAAAACTATTAACATTCAGCTCAGTAATAACTGTCAAGGTTCATGGACAAAACAATTGTTTTTTCTGCTAATCACCCATTATTAGCTTTAGTATGTTAACATAAATTAGCCTAGCAGCTAGCAGACTTTTTTCCTCTACTCATAGCTTAACGAATTACATGCAGCATTATTATTTTTCTTACTCACCGGTGGTTTAAGTCACTGCATCTCCTGACAGAACAGCACGGTTGAATTTCAGCCTTCATGCATGGTTTTTCAGCTGAACATTGTTAAAACAGCGCACCTAATGTTGCTAAAGCAAGAAGTTAGCGGAGTGAGACGCTGTTCCAGGCAGGTAACGTTATGTTAGTGTTTTATCTCATAACATCATTGTTTACATATGCCATGTGCTCTGTCTGTTGTCCTGTATTTTCTCTGAAATCCAAAATATTTCCACTCTGCTGATTTATTCCCGCGTAAATAACATTATCCTCACTGTCTTTCTCTTGGCTGCTTGCCATCTGCCTGCCACTGTTTGACAGTGACACAGACTAAACGCCTATGCTAGACATACGATATGGATCAATGTTTTCACTTTACATCAATGATATTGGATCATTGATCATTAAATCAATATATCGATCCAGATTAATGGATCGGTACACCCCTACTAACAGCTAACAGTGCTTACTCCATAAACAGTGCTAACAGAGCTAACAGTGGTGGCATGACTTCATTCTTTGCTTAGGACGCTATATCTTTACACAATAGATAGTGGTGTTCCGTCAGGAGAGGCAGACCAGGCAAATATTTGGGCCCCCCCCAAAAAATGGAGAAAAAGGCCCCGATGGCCACTCATAATGGCACAATTCAAGTAGCAACTATAAAAAAAAGAGAGGGAGAGACAGAGAGAGAAGTCAGGCTGTGTCAGCTCTGTCCTCAGAGACAGGTGGAGACAGAGCAACGTGTTACAATGTAACATATATGAAGACATCTATCTTTACAAAAAACTTGATACACTCTCTGACAGATCCTTCTATTAAGTCCTACATTTCATGAGTTTTTTTCTTTACAATTTGCATCTATATATACACAGTAAACCTATGATACACACACACACACACACACACGAGCAACAACATACAAAAGCCAGAGTCCATCTCCTTACAGCTCACAGACTGCTTTTTATTTATTCCTCTACTCCATATCTTTTATTTTATGTTTGTTTGTTTTCACACACAAACTCATAAAACAAGGTAAACATATGAGACATATGAAATACGCATCTATATATATATACGTTTCTCTATCTGTACTATATATATATATATTTCTTTTTTTGCTCCCTAATTTAATGACCTATTTTGCTCTGCTGACTATTGTCATTTGTGTAATGTCAAAAATGTCATACAACATTGTTGTCGCATTCTCTCTCCCCTGGTGTGTTTGATTTAACAGGAAACAAGTAAACATACAACATCCGACCTTTAGACATCATAATGACTAATTCCTCAGTACAAAGTACTTCCAAAAGTTTTTTGGAGTTTGGGTAAACCAACCATTAAAAGCGTAACAATGGTGGGCTTTCTCTTTTGGCTAGTCTCCTTTGGCAGTCAGCTATAGACCAGTGATCCACGAGTTGAAAGCCATTCTGAATCAAGTCAATTCATTGATTTCATTTATCCACAGTGGGACAATAACCAATTAAAAAGATGATGACGAGTCTTGCTCTGGGGCAGTTCAACAGGATAAATACTCACAACTTTTTCAATGATGAAGTGCTGATGGTGCTCTCATACTGGAGTCAAATCTGTCGCTCTGTAATGACTCTCTGTGGACTATTAAATCTCACCAGCAATCACCACCATTTCATTACATTTCAGCGACCAGATCTCCGACAGTACTGCTACAACATGGAGACAAACCTCCATTGATTTCATTTGAGTGAATGAGCTCTGTAACTGGGAGCACTGGTGTATTGACTGCAGATAGTATGGACCTTTATATGATTGGGACGAGGTCAGAAGGTTACTGAAGACGAGTGCAGGATGAAGGAGGAGGGGCAGACTGATCGTTTGGAACATTTAATCATTGATCATTCCAGGGTGGCCCTGTCACTGGATCAATAAGGGTTTTGTGTGATGATATGGCTAACACAAGGCTAACACAATGACTCTCTACAATTACAAGAAATTCTCAAACAGAGCCTGTTAATCTTACCTGTAGGAGCCTTTATTACATTATACACAGGCCTTTAATCCTAATTTCCTTTGTTTTTAAGAATATTTTATCATATTCCAGTAAGACTCAATACTCTCTTGATATTTACCAGCTGTCTCGATAAATACAGTACAATGTATATTTCTATAGCACTATTCATACTGTGTTTATCTACTGTCAGTAAAACCATAGAATGTAAAAATAATTGGTTTGTGGACTCCTTGAAGCCTCAAGGTTGGCACTATGGCCATCACTATGTTGAATGTTTGGAGCCAAAAGTGACCATATTTGGATGAGAGGGTGGAGCTATAGAGGGGTGAGGGGTGGATCTGAATCATAGACTGTGGTGACACCTTGTAGACAGCCTGTCACTCAACGCGGCCTAGCCCTTAATTATGCGTAACTTTAATTAAGCCTTAATAAAATGTAAATGGGTGAGTTAATGTGGCTGTCACCCAATGCTAATAGTAAAACGGCTAATGTTAATGTGTGCCACCAGCCAGGTTAACGTTTATGATAAATGTTTAATAAAAAATTTGCAGAAACTCCCTTGAGGTGTTCTTGAGATATCATGTTCACAAGGATGGGATGGATGGACAACGACAACATAATGCCTCCAGCCAGGATCTGTTGCACCCTGTGGAGCTTTCTTGCAAATAAACACAATTATGTTTACACTCAATGCTTCTCTCTAAACTGCACTGTGTGTACCCCTGAGGCCTCAATGATCGACAGAGAGAGAGAGAAGGTGAAAGGTTGAGAGGCAGCGCCAGATGAATAATGAAAAGGCTAGCTGACATTTAAGGAGGCTCAAGGAACAAAACAAAGCAAAACAATGTTTCACAGTCAGGGGTGGACTGTGTGCCACGGGTTGACTCCCTCTAGTTCTTTCCCCTGCACCTGCACAATACACACACTACTGTACACAAAGGATGAGATGACTTTTACAACACCTGATAAGGCGATATCTGATTTGGTTCATGTACAAACAGCAGCGCAGTGGCCTCAAGTTGTTGAGGACATACTGCGCACACACACTCAATCTCTTTGTCTACCTCTCCCTCACACACACACAGATCCAAATACATACATCATGATTTCACTACTTAGCTGTGTGCCCCAGGGGTCCAGGGCTGTGTATCTGTATCTTTGTGAGCACGAGAAGGACAAAGAGAAGGTGACAGGGAAAAGATGAAGAGGAAAGGAAAGAAAACAGGAAAGAGAAGAGAAGATGCCCCATGTTTAAGCCCCTCCACCCTCTGCTCTCATTAACTCCTCAAACTCTGGTCTGCAAGCAGGGAAACAAACAATAACCCAGAGGCAGGGAAACAGGATGACTGAATTTCTTTCATTAGGGTTCGGATGAGGCGAGGGCCGGAGGTAAAAATAGTCAGCTACAACCAGGGAGGACGAGAGGGACTGATTTGGATAACAAGCTCAGAGAAAGTTGACCCAAATACTGTACCATGAAAAAAGAAAATGAGAGAGAGAGGGGCTAAGAGGATGAACTGTATTGAAGGAAGTAATCCAGGTGGGGGTGGTGGAGCCCATAATACACAGGGATCTGGAGACCATAGAAGTGATGTCCGCCTTACACAAATTTAGACTGAAGTGATTTCTTTTCTCTCAAAATCGGCCTGGATTGCTGGATCACGTCAGCTAGTTTGATACTCTAAATAAAGAAAGAATGTAATATGAACATGGCTGTATGTAGTGCACCATCATCCTCAAACCATTATTATTGTTGCTTCTATTATCAGCTGATTGCTCTGTGATGATGAGTTTTGCATTAACTCAGTGATCAGTCAGTTTAGGATTGGGTACTGATGATTCCATTTTAGATCCCAGCAAAGCTAAGCTACAAGGTCATAGTTATTGTCTATTTTTGAAATCATAGACCAATGTAAATATCAATCAGGTAACATCATCCTGCACTGTAAACTCCAATCGCACACTCAACTTAATTTTCTTTTTTTATACAGCTTGTGGCGATATTGTATCGCCACACAATGCCAAGAATTAATTTTTTATCATATAAATTACTATTATTACAAGTACAAATTAAACTTTAGGCAAACTACTAGAATAATATGATCAACTGTGTTTTCAGTCCACTAGATACATTTTGCTGAAGAAAAAAAAAGAAAAAAAAAAGGCTGAAGTGAGATCAACAGACTGAAAACTTTATCTTTATTAGGTAAAAGAGATGTTGACAAAGTTTTCCTTTCGGGATACAATTTACAGTTGAAAAAGGGTAATAAATTGCAATATATTACAATGTAACATATTTTAATTGCAAAAATATTGTATTGTGACCTAAGTATCGAGATAATATTGTATCGTGGATCCTCTTGTGATTCTCACCCCTAGTAACATAAAAGTTTGAGTACACCAAACACAAAATACATGTATCACATGACTCTTGTCTGACAAAAACTTTGTCACTGTAACATATGTTTTTGGTTGTTTTCGTTGTTGTTTGAGCATTTAATGCTATGTCACATGAACATAAAAACATTAAGTACACATTTTAAAACAATTTTACTTATTTCATTAAACTAAAAAAAAAGATACTCTGGCCACATTAGGTTTCTCAATTGCTAGAATAGGGCAAAGAAATGAATTCTGAACCAGGAAGCGCTCTTTATTTCACCTAAGCACAACTGAGGTGAAATAAAGTTGTATACTAACAGTATACGACTTAATTCATGGTGCAAAATGTCTTTACCCCAACATTAACTGTAACCCATTAGAACCACTGTGAATTACATAAAATTAATCACTGCGTAATGGGTATCCTAAATGATTTAGAACACATTTAAACACAGTTTTCTTCATCTTATGGCCTTAAACACATTGTTCACGGCATGCTGGGAAATTCCACTCATTTAGCCCCAACACGTCACAATAAGTTAAATGCACAATGACAGTGTTGTTTATTGCGCTTAAACTAAATTGGCTTTAAACATTTGAGTAAAATTCACTCAAAACTCAAAAAATGTTGAATGAATTGTTGAATTGTTTTTGTGTCAAGTGAACATGAAGTTTTTATGTCATTTTGACAATCTGGGGCATTTGTGTAGACTTTACATTAAAATATTGTTTCATGGATGGATTGGGGTTTACACTGTGTTCTAAGGTTAAATGTGGTGTTCCACAAGGACCAGACCTTTTTTGTTAATGTAGTATTACCTGTACACAGGGTTGAAATTACCATTTGACTATGGCAGGCAAGTTTTTTTGTCATTTTATCAGCCACTTTTCAATTAGAAATAATTTAATGTAAAGAATGCTGTCATTAAATGTTCGAAATATCGAAATATACACACACACACACACACACACACACACACACAAAAACCCCAAAACATTACGTGCATGTTAAATCTACACTATTCGAAATTACAATTTTGGGTGAGCTCACGTTTCTGGAGTCAAAAGGTACTAAACACATGCACGCGCATTCAAAAAATACATCAATACATTTCAGTTCACTCAGAGAATATTTAACCTGGGCAAAAAAAGCAACAGAAACTAGAACACCACCTCACGGTTGTACGTCTCTGCAAACCAGTCTAGTTACAGTCCAGTTACAGTTTATATCCATATCTGTAAAAACATGGATGCTTCACACACATCCTCGACCCGACAACACAGAAGATCTACACAATCAGCACAGTTTCAAAGTGGGCACCCAAGATTAGTGTCACCAGTTAAGTATCTGACCAAATGTCTCCCCTTCTGTTCCTGAGATATGACATTAGGTAATGGCCAGTAAAGTGTTTTTGCATAACATAATGATGTCACAGTAAAGATGACCTTTGACCTTTTGGACATAAAATGTCATTGCCTTATTGTAGCCTGTAGCTCCAGCTAGGGAAGTCTTGATCCGATATTCGGATCGGTATCGGCCGCCGATATTAGCAAAAAACGTGCATCGGCATCGGATCGGACTGCATGGAAAAATGCCAATCCAAGAACTCCGATCCAGTTTTTCATGGACTCCGATCCAGGTTTTCCGGCCAGCCCAGCGCTCCGCGATTCAAGCAGTCCATTCCAGTGATCCGCTCCAGCTCTTACTATCAATCCACCAGGCCAGCATGCAGATGGCAGACACACACAGAGGGTAGGAAGAGTAGCAGTCAATTTAGTTAACTGACTATTTGTTTTCTGCTCTGTTTTTTGAGAGTGATATTTTTATTTGGTTTACACTTTTACTGTTTAAGTAAAGAGCACTGATGGCATTGTTTTGGGCACAATTAGTGAAATTGGAGCCATGAATGGACTATTGCTTGTTTAAACAGTTGTACAATATTGTGTGTGGTTTTTTGTCCCCTCTGTTGGTCCCAGGAAACAGCAGCACCAGGCTGGCACTGACACTACTAAAATAACTGAAAAGGAAAGGCTGCATTATTTGTTAAATGTCAACAATGTCTTGTGGTGTTAATCTATTTTTTATTTATTAGGGGGCCAAAACCCAAGTGTATGGAGTCTTGCTGCTATTTTAATTTCAATGTTAGACATTTTAAAGATTTCTTGTGTTGATTTATTTTCTATTTATTAAGGGGCCAAAGCAGCCAAAGCAAACCAGCTATATTTTTTTATTTAATGTTAATGTTCAAGTTTAAAGTTTGTTTATTTAACCCTGTTAACAATAAACGGGTCAGTTTCTCATACCAACTGTTGTGGATCATTCTAACAAACCCGATTAAGTAGTTGTTCTTGTTAGAGTAATATCGCTTTATAAAACCTTTTCTTACATGACTGAAAACAAAATAAGTGAATATGTATAATACGCGCTTGGATCGGATTGGTATCGGTATCGGCCAAAACTCAAGGCTGTAATATCGGTATCGGATCGGAAGTGAAAAAGCTGGATCTGGACATCCGTAGCACCAATTGCCTCTCTGTACACCGCTTTCACATGTGTGCACTTCGCGAGACCGCCTCGCGTGCAAGCCCGCACATGTGAACGCGGTTTACAGAGAGGCAGTTAGAGCTACAGGCTACAATGAGGCTAAAAACAGCGTTCAAATGACGTTTTTCCAAACAACTTTTTATGTCGGGGCTTCAGGACACTTTGATCACTACGGACGAGCAGTGTGTGTTGTGAGGACTCTAAAACTTTACCTGAACCTCCATCGGCATATGGGTGAGTAGATAATGGCTGAATTTTCATTTTTGGGTGCACTATCCCTTTAAGCCTAAGTTATAGCATAGGTCTTAGATGTTGGGGCTGTCTGATAAGAATGGTCACAGACAGGACCCAATTTCATCTGCAACAAAAATGGGTCAAAACACTAATGTGTAACAAACCTGATAAACTTGGTCTGTGCATGAAATGATTCTGTAAAAATCCCATTCATTTTCCCCAATGAAATCACTTTAGAGCTGTAAATCTATACTGGGGCATGGCTGACGTCATATTAGGTCACATAGCTTACGAGGTGAGCAGCTGACTGAGGTAAAGCAGGCGGGCCATGCAGACAGTGTGTGAGGTGTTGCGCTCTGTTATGAAGATGTGAACAGTGGATGGTGTTTTACCTGTGGCTGCAGTTTCTGGATCCCTGCCTTGGCGGTCTGCTTCAAGCCATTGGTACAAAGCTATGGAGGAGCCACATGCAGAAAAACATGGAGCGAAAAAACAAAGAAAAAGAGCGCAATGTCAAAACAAATGCACACAGAAAAGCAGATTAATAAATGCATGGGAATGAGTAGAGCATGAACAAGACACTATCAATATCACAACAGAGCATGGCATGGCATTTAAGACATAACACATAGGCTTGACAGGGTGTATTATTCTAAAATGGCACTTTTTAGTGTTACTTTTATTAGACACTGAACCACCAACAAAGTGTAATTGCCACAAACTGCAGACACAAGCAGAATGTATGACACAAATTGCTGGTAATCGTCTGCATAGTGTAACATTCCTTTCTTTTTCATCATAAGACTTTGTCCATAAATATATGTATTCTTTGAGAGAGTAAAAAGTGCCATTTCAGACGTGCAAGACTCAATGAAAATGTTAAGATGCATGTCAGCGTTTGCCTTGAAAGATGAAGCTGTAAGTGAAGTAGTAGCTTGTGGTTTAGTGTTAGTGAGCAGCAAACTCTTTGGAGTTGCACCAAGCAGCATTTGTACAACAAAAAGACATCCAGGAGCAGCAAACCACTGACGTCATATTTAGATCTCAGTCAAACCTTGGACGGTTTCCAAGGAAATAGATAGGCCACTCAGCAACTCAATGTATTTAGGCATATAGACATGGTACCAAGACAACCTGCTAAAGTTAAAACTGAGCATCAGAATAGGGAAGAAAGGAGATTTAAGTGACTTTAAATGTGGCATGGTTGTTGGTGCCAGACGGGCTGGTCTGAGTATTTCAGAAACTTTTTATCTACTGGGATTTTCCCGCACAACCATCTCTAGGGTTTACAGAGGATGGTCCAAAAAAGAGAAAATATCCAGTGGGTGGCAGTTCTCCGGGTAAAAATGCCTTGTTGATGTCAAAGGTCAGAAGAGAATGGCCAAACTGGTTCAAGTCGATAGAAAGGCAACAGTAACTCCAATAACCACTTGTTACAACCAAGTTATGCAGAAGACCACGTCTGTTTAAATCTGTTTAAACTCCTCTCCAGTAAGCACTACAGAGCACTGTTTGCCAAAACCACCCATCACAAAGACAGTTTCTTCCCCATGCTGTCGTTCTGATGAACTCCTAAACACTCAAAGAGTGGCAGGTCAAACAACACTGCATCCTTGTATATATTTTTTTATATTTGATGTATAGTTGTATATTTTTTGTATATGGTATATTCTGTATATTCCACTTCTTGCCTAAATTTGAGTACTTATGTCAATTCTGGTACATTGACAGCAAGTCTGCCGGAGTCAAATTCCTTGTATGTACACACGTACTTGGCAAATAAAGCTGATTCTGATTCTGACAAAAAACACATCAACCTTGAAGCAGATGGGCTCCAGCAGCAGAAGACCACACTGGGTGCCACTCCTGTCAGCTAGGAACAGGAAACTGAGGCTACAATTCACTCAGGCTCACCAAAATTGGACAACAGAAGATTGGAAAACTGTTGCCCTGTCTGATGAGTCTCGATTTCTGCTGCGACATTCAGATGGTAGGGTGGTGTTATGGTGTGGACGATATTTTCTTGGCACACTTTGGGCCTCTAAGTACCAATTGGGCATTGTTTGAACACCACAGCCTACCTAAGTATTGTTGCTGAGTTGCTGTGTCCATCCCTTTATGACCACAGTGTACCCATCTTCTGATGGCTACTTCCAGCAGGATAATGTGCCATGTCACAAAGCTCAATGGCCTCCACAGTCACCAGATCTCCATCCAATAGATCACTTTTGGGATGCGGTGGAACGGGAAATTCGCATAATTGATGTGCAGCCGACAAATCTGCAGCAAATGCATGATGCTATCATATAGCCTTCTGAGATTTACTCGCCAAACGGAAAATCTAACATATTGGTCTGGCTGGTGTTAATGTTGGACCCTGATAAATTATATATTTTTTAAAAACTTCATCCCGTTTCAGGCAGTCTTTTGCAATGTGTCTGTTGTGCAAAAATACAGTTATTGCGCAGCCCTAAAAATAAAGACCTAAAGCTTGAACAGTTTCAAACTCAAAGCCCCCATAGTTTATAATACAGGCTTTCTGTTATACATTTTAGTCTCCAAGCCCAAGCTGAGATAACTCTGATGACATCATTATGACATATTTAGGATTATTTTCTTAGACTTGACAAAGCTCTTCCAGAGCCATAGAAGACATTATACAACTATTGTGACAGGGCAGGATGAGTGTTACTCCCCAGGACTACGTCACTCTGTAAAATTGGTGGCATTCCCCTTTAACACACTATAACTATATTTAGTAAAAACAGGCTTACACCGTCTACTGTAAATGTCTCGATTACACCAGCATACAAACAGTCTAATCTGTGTGTTGATGGAGAAACTCCGTAAGCATACAGAGTGTAGGCTAATCCCTGTGAGATCATCTCTGCTCTTGCAATTGGAGTCACCAGGCTGGAGATTAGAAGCCTTAATCAGCTCTCTCCTGCACACAAAACTCCCCAGGAAAAGTGCCTTAGTTTTGAGAAAAGTTTTGAACACGGCAAAGGGAGAAATTAATCCCAAATCCTGGCAGCGTTGGCCTTGTATACACTTGAAATATGTACAGGAATATAACTTCCACACACACACACACACACACACACACACACACACACACACACACACACACACACACACAGTAGAAGTTTGGATTTTAAGGTCATTGTGGTGATGTAAGTAATTTTATGCAGCTAGTAAATTCCTAAAATAGACTTTGAAGTGCACACTCAGGACGTGTGTGTATGTGGGTGTGTGTGTTTGTGTTACAGGGACAGCACTCTGAGGGGCAAATTCACAATGAGTGGATTGCTGCCGTGATAGCACCATGATTTCGGTTCACTTGCGACCCCTCTGTCTTGTCTCAAAGTCCAAAGGTCCATTAAGTTTTGCAGCTTTTACATTGTGGGATTTTGGGCTGTCCCGCACAAAAGATGACCAATGTGAAAGAAACATAGAAATAGCTTTGGTCGTGGCTCTAAAACAGTGGTCCTACGTCGCTCAGTGAGAGAGGTTCAAGGATGGTTGTCATGGGGGCGTTGGTAGCTTAGTGGTAGAGCAGGTGCCCCGTGTATAAGGCTGTTGCTGCAGCGGCCCGGGTACGACTCCAGCCTGTGGCCCTTTGCTGCATGTCACTCCCTCTCTCTCTCTCTCTCTCTCCCCCTTTCACACTTGTCTGTCCTATCCATTAAAGGCTAAAAATGCCCCAAAAAATATCTTTTAAAAAAAAAAGAAAAAAAAAAAGGATGGTTGTCATGGTCTTGCAATCGAAGACAGCCTGGGATAAAATTCTGACAGTGTCAGAAATTTGGGATGACTATCTCACTGTGTGACTTCTGTTACAACCTATGTCTACTAACCAACCAACAGAAATGCAGCATGAAATGACGCATTGGTGCTAGACCCAAACAAACAGACGGATAGCAGCTTGCCATGGAGGCAAAAAAGAAATGTGTAAGATTCCAGCAAAGAGGAAAACCTTCCAACCCTCAAGCTCTTACCATAATCCAGTAAAGAAGGACAATTCATGAAAGGAAATAGCGGCAAAGCTATAGCTGCCGGGTGAGCAACCTAGCAGCTGGCAAACAGACGCAGAAACACAGCAGTATATAGTGCCCACAAATCTTTAGGTTATTAATAATGTGACATTAGAGACAATCCAGCTCAACACTCTGGACTGAAATGTGGCAGTTATATTCTTGTACATATTTCAAGTGTATAAAAGGCTATTGCTCCTTGCCCAAGGATTCTTTGACATGTGGACTGGGTGAGCTGTGGATCAAATTGCCAATCTTCCGATTAGTGGGCGACCTGCTCTACCTCCTGAGCTACAGCTGTACAGTTTGCATACCTCAAACTTGATGTCATACCCATGTTTACCCAAGCTTGTACTAAACTTACAAGATTGCTAAAACCTCACAGTCTGTAGGAGACTTTAAAGGTCCTGACTGACAAGATACAGAGGCACTCCTCAAAACTTCAGGCAAGAATTTAAACGTAACGGAGAGACACAGAATTTTGGATAAGTCTTAACACCCCAGTCTGTCAGTGCGCTTTAGTTACCAACTTTCTGAAGACACTAATAATTTCACTGTAACTGTGTGTAGCTGTTAGCACAGATCATTGTGAATTAGACTGTTTTTGCAATGTAGCTAATTTGTTAAGAAAAGGGCCAATTTTTTGCCGAAATATTTGTATATTACATAATTTAAATATGTGCAAACCGCACCGGAGCACTGAGATGCTATTTGCTTTGCAGTGCAGTTAGAGGTGCATTTCACCCTTTGTGGCTGCTTTGACAATTACATGATTTCTTGTTTAATTTGTGCAGATTTAGCAGCTGCAAAAGCTGTGCAATCCTTTTGTGAATCGCCCGTCAGGTTTTTGTCTATACTGCTGATCTTTATGACACACACACACCTCCCTGTAAGTGTTATATAAGTCTAGGACATTAAGTCTGCTAACTCTGCAGTTCCCTCCTTGCTGTGTGACTCCGTCTGGGACAGGAAAAGAGTTTCTTCCACCAGCTGACTTACTATCTGTGCACATGTTCAGGTACTTGTTTTCTGCCTGAAATGGCTGTAATTAGCACTGCGCTGTTATAGCCAAACCGATAGTCCTGATTATTTTGATCAATATGTCTGTATTTGGCTTGATGACTTTTTCAGATTGATAATCTTCTTAAAAAGTTGAGGGTTTTATTTGAGAAACAAGTCCTGTTTCTCCTTTGAGGCCAGAAAAAGAACTGGTTCTGGATTACAGAGATCTGTTGTACATGAATGCATCTGCACATTGTTTGCACGTTAGTTACTGCATATCATAGTGCACTTTTTTCAGGACTGGTGGCTATCTTTGATCTTTCGTAGGCTCAGTCACTGGTATTTGTTAATTTATAAAGCCATACTAGGTAAACTCCCCTCGTACATTTGTATGTTGATTGAACAGAGATCTGACTGTAGCTATAGTCTGACATCTCAAGACTTTGTTTTGTTATCTAATCTGAGTGCAAAGACTGAGTTGGGTAAAAAAGCTTTTATGTCTCTGCCTGATTTTAAAGTTTTATATTGTGTTGCTGCTTGGCTGTAACTTTTTTGGACGCTGCTGTCTTGGCCAGGTTTCCCTTAAAAAAAGAGATTATTGATCTCAACAGGACTTACCTGGTTAAAAATGGGTTGAAAAAATTAAAACATTGCGCCTAATGAATGGTCTACTCCAAAAAGAGAAAATCAAAACGTGATGACGGATGTTTCAACTGTAACAAGCCGCCACAAATAAATGAATGTTATGCACTCTTTGTTCCCTCCTAAATCTGAAATACTTCCAAACAACGGATGATGATGGCTGATGACGGATGATTTTGTTTTGCACGTCTGCAGCTACAACATCCATTTACGGTTTTCATGGCTGTCACTGCAAGGTGCATGCATAGCCGCATGACAGCTCTTAAAAAGTGGAGGCTGCTGTTAGTTTAGCAAGTGCTTGATTTGATATGCAGCAGAGTTTTCTATGGGTGGAGCACGCATTCTAAACATCAATATCACAGTTGATCATGTACATTTAATGTGGGAAGCCAAAATCGTGATTAATATTCGATTAATTTTGCAGCCCTGCACTGCACTATTTTACTTAAGAGTTTGACTTGACTTGACTTTGAGTTTGCCAAACTGGACCTGACCTTGTGCCATATGATACAATCACTTAAACAGAAAAGACAGATTCGATCAAACCTTTAGCTTTATCTTTATAATGGATTATCTGTACAAGTCTCTGCAAGTTGGTTGTCTTAGTGTGCTGACATAAACTAGGGGGAAACCAATCAATAGTAGAGGTGACTTTTATTAATGGGCTACAATATGCTAATCCACTGGTTCTTTCATTTTCTTAAAAACTAAGTAATTCTGAGAACATCCAAAGAATCATCTAATCGTCCTCCCCTGAGCTGCAGAGACGTAAAAGATGGACCTGTTCTCAGTTCAATAATTCTGCACAGGTTGGTATTTTTCACCACAGGGTTTGCTGTGGCACCTGGGACTGAACTGAAAGTCTCACCAGTCATTCTGTGAAATGATGTGTCACCAAGTTCAAATGGTGAATAAATCAGAAGTGAGGGAAACTGCTCAGCTGCGACAGTATGTGACAGGAAAACCACACACACAGTGCTGCTGGCACTATCTGCTTCTTACGTCACTGCACCACCGTCTGTCTGTCTGCCTGCCTGCCTGCCTCTGTTCACTATTATCTGCGCGTTCTCATGTCTCAGACTCTCATTCATCTCAAGAACTTTCAAAATCAATCAAAGTCACATACTATAGAAAAATGCAAAAATACATTTTGGACATATTCTGGATTATGAAACAAACACACACTTGCACCCATAGATTCTTTCTGACATGCAATGATTGCACCAATGAGGCAGTTTGGAGTCATTATAGAGATCAGAACTGGCATGAGATCAATCAGTAGCATATTAAACTGAGTAGGTATTGGTCTGCATATTCTGCTGCTTAAAGCACTTCATGCATAAGATGATTATTGATGCTGCTTAAATGCCTCTAACATCTAAACTGCATCTAATATTGTTCTGATATTCTTCCAGCTCAGCCCTGGTAATCCAATTTAATGTGTGCACAGGGATTACATCTGGGTTCAGTAATAAAGTATACCAAATCTCACGTGCAGAGACAAACCAACACTTAAGTATTGCCTGTGCATTAGGGCTCAATAGTTGACTATAGTTGGTGGCAGTAGCTCAGTCCATAGGGACTTGGGTTGGGAACCGGAGGGTCGCCTGTTCGAGTCCCCGTCCGGACCAAAATATGGAGCGTGGACTGGTGGCTGGAGAGGTGCCAGTTCACCTCCTGGGCACTGCCGAGGTGCCCTTGAGCAAGGCTCCGAACCCCCCAACCGCTCGGGGCGCCTGACCAAAGGGCAGCCCCCTCACTCTGACATCTCTCCACTTTGTGCATGTATAGGTCCTGTTTGTGCATGTGTGTGTCTTTCGGACCTGTGTGTAATTGACAAGCAAGAGTGAAAACATTGAATTTCCCCTCAGGGGGATTAATAAAGTAAATAAACTTAAAACTTAAACTTAAACTTAACTTAAACTTAAACTTAAGCAGCTTGATTCGACTCCCAATCTCACAGTTGAGTCGACTGTCACTGGTGGGAAAATGTGGTTATGAAACAATAGATCATTCCATTTGGGCATGGGGGCGTTAAATATCTGATTTTACACTGAACTGCTTGGTCTGTCCTAAAAAAACATGATATAGGCTATTTATGTATAAATTTACTGAACAGAAGACTCACATAAGAGCACAGCACTAGCAGAGTGCTGAATTTTTTTTGACATTATGAGAAATTCTCTGTCTAAATCAGCAGAGGGAGGCTCGTAGAAACAGCTGTTTGTGTGACGTGTTCCATCAGTCTGTCTGTCAGTCTACTCTGCTTAGTTTCAGTACTATGAACAATACTCCACTGTTACATACACCCCCAAAACACAACAAAGCGCGCTAGATGATACACGTCGCATTACAAAGTCAATTTTTATGCCAAGCCAAGAAGACACATTGTTTAATTGTGTGTTCCCGTACTTTGTCTAGTGTGGAACAAATATAAGCTAATGTTATAATGAGAATATGCATCAGTGAGCAAAACAACAACAAAAAGCACAATTTGACCATTGCTTGACAATAAGCAAGACTTGACCAATCAGATTCGACTCTATAAATTCTTAGTTGGGGACACCACTAGTATGTATAAATGTGTCTTCCCCCTCTGTGCCATAAAGCACCACTGTGATATCAAAAACATCAATGAGCCACAGTTACATTTGCACATACACCGTCCTGCTGCAAATACAAACTAGAGCACCAAATGTGGATTAATCCACGGCTAAAAATATCCCTCAACAAAGCACTATTTCCTGCTTTCTGAGGAACATTCGGTCAAAACTACAGTGACCATCTGTTTTAGGAAATTACTGAGACGTTATCTAAAATGAAACTATATATTTGTGAGCCTGATTTGACATTGACACAAGTGGAGTTTTGTGATCCTGTGATCTTGGCAGCTTAATCTGTTTCCCTCTAAGAAAGTACAAGGATCAGTACAGACAGTCTCTTCTAACACCTGCCTCCTTACACCCATAAAGCCTTGTGTTTCCCTGTCATCTCCTATGGTTAGGTTGGACTCCATTCTCACTCAGAAGGCAGTTACTTGCAGCTGAGACAAGCCACATTCAAACAGTCTCACACTAAAGGTGTGGACATACCACTCGAAACCACTTGAATGAATGAGCTACTTAACAGCACTGAGGTCAATATGGTGAGAAAGATGAGAAAAGCACAAAAGCTGTATGCAGCGTTCCAATAGACAAAAATGTCTAACCTTTTTCATGACTTTTCAAGGACCCATAATAAAATTTCCATGCCATTCATAATGTATAACACAAACAGGCCTGTATAGTACTTCAAATCTTAATTTTGTTATTATAGGTGCAGTCCACAGACACAGACCGCCTGTATTAAGAGTGGGAGACAGCTGACAGTTTGATTGGCCCTGTGGTTAATTCACAGGTAAAGAGGGTTGCAGGACTTTTACTAACGGGTGCGACTGGGTGCGGCTATGACTTAAACATAATGACGGGTAATGGGTTGGTTCTTGTACTGAGCTTTACAGGTATGGGCAGGTGCAGGCTTTCAAAAATGGACCTGTGCAGGGCTCTGCTTTGATTTTCCATGCTCTACTTTCAGAGCAGGTAAAACAAAACCAAAGTGCACACTGGTGCTCCAAGTGACAACTGAACGCCCTATGCTGCCGATGTCAACAGCTCCATTTCTAAAACACAGAACAATTTAAAAGTAGTAGTCAGGTATAGGTATGGAAACTTTGGGATTCATGAACCTACATGTTAAATCACACTGTCACAACATTATATTTCTTCCTCCACTTGTCCAATGTTATTCAAACATATCAGACTCAAACTTTGTTCAAACATAATTCCATCTAGCTGACATGCAGGAAGGGGGAGAAAATGTAGAAACACTGTAATGGTAAACAAAACATCACAAATAGATGAATATTAGAGCTACGTTACATCAACAGCTACAAAAAATAAATTTGCTGTTACGTTACAGTAAAAAAGGTTACTTCCATGTGCCACCCAAACTACTGTGATAATCTCTCTACACACCACCAAACTCCATGACTTCTTCAAAACGTTCAGTGATTTTACTAATTCTATGACTTTTCCAGGCCTGGAAAATGACAGTGGAATTTCCGGGTTTCCATGACTGTGGGAACCGTGTGCATGAGAGCAGAAATCTTCTCTCAGTCGCTCAATGTACAGCAAATAAAAGAAGTTACAATGGTGAGTCAGTCAGTACATTTACATGTACAGTTAAGTAGAGCTACAGTTATAGCTCAACTAGCGCTTTTAATTGGACTACTGTCTTTGTCTTAGTATATAAGCACGGGAAGGGAATCAATTTATTGACCAAAGTATGTCCAACTCTGCTACGATAGGTGGTGATATGCTCCCTTTCAGCTTGTTAGAATTGGACTTTCTTCCCCTTGACCTGTTAGGTCACAGACCAAACAATCGAGCGTCATCCAGCTGTTCCGAATAGGATGCCATTCCTTGTTTTCCTCCCATCCATGTATTTTAACATTATTTAACTCTTTCAGCTGACACAGCAAGAACTGTGCCTCCTTGTCCATCCAAAAATGCATGACTCTGGATGTAGATTTTGCCATGTTGTTACCAGCCTCTTCTTCAGTTACACATTTAATGCTATGCAACTCCCAGGTCAAAGCCCTGGAAGGGAACTGTGCAGAGCGTGTAGGCCAGTTTGGGTCCGATTGACTGTATACATGCAGGAGTAATTCGACTCCCAATTGTGTTATCTAGGTGTGTTAGTCTGACTTTGAGAAATTCGATGTAGTACGATTTCAGTTAGACAAACATGTTTACATGCATTTTAAAAGTCTGGTTTTGGTCGGACAACACAATAAATAGATCCTCTCTTATGTCATGTTAACATACTAAGTGTCGATCCAAAACCCCACAACCCTCTGGGACTCAGTATTGATGCAGATGATTGACTGTTTTCAGCCAGATTCATATTTATTATAATACACTCATTACCCACAATTGCCACTATGATTTCACTCCCTGGGCCCTCCATACAATTTAATCTGAGGTCTATTTCATTACGATGGAGTCTTTTCCAGCGGGCGCTCTGTAACGTCATCCATTTGCTGTGTTTGCTCTTTGTATGGTTTCAATCCTACCAGCACAAACTCAGATTTTTGTGATTCATACATAATGGTCATGGAAATCTGAATTAAAGTGCACAGCACTTGGCTAAACACAAGGTGAAAACCAGGCAGGCTTTATATCAATAACATGAGGTGTGCAGCCGTTCACAATTAAAGCTATTACCATGAACATTCAGGACTACTCTTGACTGTGGACAGAACAATGTCTGCTGGGTTATCACGCAACTAACAAACCACCTGTTTTACTCTCGTCTTTCATTTCCATGATCAAAGCTGAGTGAGGAGTAACAGCAATTTGTCCACTTGCTCCTCAGCTCCTCCCCCTTCCCCTCATCAAGGTGAAAGTGTCTGGTTGCCATGGGATACCCCTGGACTGAGAAAGCAGCTGCTGAGAGCAGCTCCGCTATTAAAAGTGAATGAGAGTATGTTATGAGTATGAGGGCCGATTGGGCCCCTGTGGACAGCCCTCACTGCCGCCTCCCAAATTGAATTGCAAAGCAGCAGCTGTGCAACAGTTCAGCAACAACAGATCAATGAAGACTGTGACTGTGTCTCTACCTGCCTCTTTCTCTGCTATCCTCTCAAACAGTCTTCTTAAAAACAGTCCCACTTCTGGCCCTCAGCTGATTTTCTGGTTTACACTGCAAACCTCTTCTGACACTGATTTACTGACACTGACACTGAACTGTTTTAAGAATAAATGTATCTCAAAGTGCCTATCATGCCTGACATTAAACCCCAGTCATTCTAAAAAATAGCCTCATGATAATATAGAAATGTTTTTTGAAATGTGAAAAATGCCTGTCATGAGGATTATTTCTTCAAGTTGCTTCTTTTGTCCAAACAACTGCCCAAAACACAATATTGTGATATTTCTAGGCTGTTTCGCAATATATCCCCATATTTTGAAATCTCAGCTTTAGATTTGGCCCACGGACAATAAGCCTACACACTTATAAAAAGTGTCTGGAAGAAGATCAGCTCCGCACTCAGGATTGCAGGTAAATAGGCATACGATATGGTGCTTGTTAAGGCTGCTTAGCAACCTTAGACACAACCTGCTGCCATGCTCTTGAAAGCTGGCACAAAAAAGGCACAGGAGTAGCACCCAGCGCCCCACCTCACATTATCCAGGTGGTTAAAGACACAGCAAATCAAAAGTGTGGGATCATTTTCATAAGGTGAAGGACGAACCCAAGGTGATATGTAAACTCTGCAGGCAAACATTCGTCGACTACAAACATGAAGTATCATCTGAAACATGGAAGTAGCTACATGCCCATTAGCCACTTAGCACAATCATTACTGCTTTGCCTACAGCATCATTAACAGGCGGCTCGCTCAGTTTGTGACGTGCACTTGTAGATAAAATATAGGCCTATATTAATGAAGGTTCATTGGTACGGTTTTGTATTTCTCTGTAATGTAGCACAGTGTTAACAATGATACTGATACTATTCCCTCTCAGACCTTGAACTCAAACCATTGTGTTGCCTCGCACAAAATATATGATTTAATAATTACATTAATATTGAAAACACATGGGCGACTAGTCGAATAATGACCCTAAATGACGACCATTGGTCGACCAGGAAAATTCTTAGTCAGGGGCAGCCCTAAATAAAGTTAAATAAAGTAAGTAGTGCCATAATAAAGTTATGTGTATATTTATTCAACATATATTATATGGTGATGAAATCTTTATTCTATTGATGTACATATTGTAATGAACATTATAGCATAATACATATTTTATATTTCTGAAACAAATGATCACAAATGCTGTATACTTGGGTCTACTTCTCACCAACAGCCACTGCATGGATACACACACCACAAACATCTAGCAGAAGGCTCTGAGAGGAACTTGACCTTTGCATCAGGGAATAAAGGAACAATAGAGCGCCTGATTTATCGTGTGCCAGCAACTTCCTGCTGTGATGCTCTAACATCATTGTTACTCTGCTCTTTGGATTAGTTGCTTCAAGTCATCAGCAAGTACCCTCGACCCTACAAAAGTAAATATTGAGCCATTCAATCACACATTACATGCAGCACCCAAATAGGAATTGACCGTTTGTTAAATCCCACCCAGCAGTAGTGTGGTGGTGGAATATAAATGTACTGTTCTTGAGTACAAATTTAAAGTACTTGTACTTCACAAGTTTTTTTGTTTCATTTTCATATTTACGAAATCTTTCTGCACACACTTTTTGCTGCAAAAATTAGCCGCCCCCCACCTCGCCTCTGTATTTCTGCTGACAATCATCAAAATAATGAGGTCATTTCCATCAACAGACAACCATTACAGTCTGCTACGCCTTGCAGGAGAGGTCCCCCGGTGTCAGGGGTGGGGTATTCTATGACAAACTCTGCATCATTAGATCCACAAATCACTTAATGCACCTCTAATTACATGCAATAGGCCCCAGGAGAATAAATACGCACTTGCATGTAAATGCACACACACACACACACACAAAAATGCTGTATACACAGAACACAATAACGATAGCATGTGTGAGACAGCATCTCATTAGACCAAAATGTTAAAGCCCAGCCCCTTAATAAGCACACACTGAGGAAAAAAGCCCAATTACCACACACACATGCATGTGCACAGACACACTTGCATGCAGACAAATACAAGAAACTGAGGAACTAATCATGTGTTGGCCATAGACACTGATGGATAATGCATGTGGAGCCTGTTGCCCTGCTAGACCGGGTGATCAGACACTGTGCTCTACGAGTGTGTGTGAGAATCAGTGTGTGTGTGTGTGTGTGTGTGTGTGTGTGTGTGTGGACTCCATAGTCTGACTGGCTTTGTTGCCTGGCTTCAAGGCCATGCAGATTCACATCACTGCGTGTGCGTGTGTGTGTGTGTGTGAGTCCTTTAGAGGCAGACGGAACTGACAGACAGAAAGGAAAACTCCGCAACCGCCAGCCGACTGAGAGACGACACTGACTGTGTTTCACCTGCAGCATAGAGGTACAGACAGTGTGCATTCATGGCTTTGACAACAGGCCTGTGGTCGTCATTATTCACAGTCCCCAGGGCTTGTATGTCTTGTGCTACATCAAAAGCATCTGTCTGTGCATATCCTAAATATGCGCTTCTGAATACATTAAATCATCCCCCTCCACGAGTCAATCATGCATGAAAGCAACAACGCATCCTGGCACAAAGAGCCTGTGGAGTACACACCATCACTACTGACGTGGAAATATGGACTAAAAAACAAACAACCAACCACTTCATAAAGCACTTGGGTCTAGTTTCAATCTGAACAGGTAGAGTCACGTTTGTAAAAAAATAAAAAATAAAAGCTGCAGATACAAATTGATCCATTTGTCATGCATGTGCTATCCCGACAGATTTTACACAAAACAAGACTGGGGTACTTACTTACAAGAGACAGATAAAGCTGAGGCTGAGATATCCTGAAATTTGGTCTGTATGGATCGAGCCCTACAAAAAATAGATCCTACATCCCCCAGATGCAATGTGATAGCATCTCATTCTTTATGTGTCTCTTTTTGTCTTCTTTGTTTTTTTGTCTTTTTGTGGTCATTTTGCATCTCTTTGTCATCGCTTTGCATCTCTTTCTGTATTTTGCATCTCTGAGTTTGTTTTGAATCTCTTTGTTGTCACTTTATTTCTCTTTGTTGTTGCTTTGCATCTCTTTGTGGTTGTTATGCATCTCTTCTGGTTTGCGATGTCCTTGTGGTCGCTTTGTAACTCATTGTCTCTTTAAATCTCTTTTGGTTGTTTTATATGTCTTAGTTGTTACTTTATATTTCTTTGTTGTTCCTTTGCATCTCTTTGTGGTTGTTTTGAATATATTTTGGTTGTTTTGAATCTCTTCGTAGTCACTTTGCATGTCATTGTTGTCACTTTGTGTCTCTTTGTGGTTGTCTTGTATCTCACTGTAGTTTCATTCCAGATCTTTTGGTTGTAATGCATCTCTTTGTTATTGCTTTATATCTCTTTGTAGTCGCTTTGCATCTCCTTGTAGTCTCTTTGAATCCGTTTGGTTGCTTTGCATCTCTTTGTAGTCTTTCTGCATCTCTTTGTAGTTGCTTTGTATCTCTATTGGTTGTTTTGAGTCTCTCTGTAGTTGCTTTTTATCGCTTTGTGGCTGTTTTGCATCTCTTAGTAGTTGCTTTGCCTCACTTTGCATCTTTTCATTGTCATTTTGAGTCTCAACGTGGTTGTTTTGAAGCTCTTTGCTGTTTAGGGGCCCTTTGACCTCTTGAACCACTGGGCCTGTGTCCAGTAGGCCTGTTTAGTAATCCCTCCATGATTTAGGCTAGTACAGGATAACCGATTCAATAAAGGAGAATATGGACAATATCTGCATCCAAAATAATGCTCCCAAAACTTTAGTGAACTGACACAAATCACAAAAAAACAACGATAAAATATTTGATTTAGTTCTAGCAGTAATATCTTAACTTTCAAGATAATGTTTTTCCACATTCAGAATTTTAATGAAGGTTTCCCCCACACTGCAGGCCAACAAAGCTATTACTTTCAGCTCTGTCCCTATTCAGCAGCAGTTAAGAAAAGAATATTCTTCATCATGGCCAAAGCCTCACCACAAATCAGCAGGAGTTGATCTACTGCTCCCATAACGCTCATCCATTTGGCTTCACCAACACATTCCACCACCCAGTGCTTCACCAGCAGCACCTGCTACAATTGGGCAGCCCGCCTGGCACACACACACACACACACACACACACACACACACACACACACACACACACACACACACACACACAGAGCATCCAAACAGCTCATTCTCTATTAATGGAGCTAGCGCCTGTTACGCTGCGCTGGACTGCCAATGCCTGGCACGGGCTGGGTGAGAGCAGCACCCATCTGTCTCCTTGGCAACAGGACAACTAAGGATGGGGGGCTGTTGTAGGGTGTTGGGCAGTGGGGGGGCATCGGTTAACACCTTCTAATCTCTTAATCATTATGAATTATCCATACATGATGGGGATCAGGGCTGCAGGGAGTCTGAATCAGAACACTGGGTAAGTGTGTGTGTGTGTGTGTGTGTGTGTGTGTGTTACAATTGTCCAGTGTCCCAGTGCCAGGGCTAAACTGGCTCTATCGGCCCTATTCAGGACGCTATCCCAGTGATGTCACCACCCTGTCATGCTGTCAAACACTGCTTTGTTCTTTTATTCGCTTTAAGGTGGCAAGGAGGAGGACGGAGAGAAGAAGAGGGAGAGGAAAAGAGGGGGAGGCTGAGGCAGGAGGTGTTGAGGGTGACAGATTCATTTTCATTCAGGCACATGCTCTGGTGGCTCCCCTGGGTCCTTCCATCATGGGAGGCTTTTGTGTCCCTGCTTCATGACTCACTGTCACCTGACTGTATTAGTAGATTAGCAGCTGCTGTTGATCTACTTGTTGTTCAGAGCTCTCTGAGATGTGACTGATGTAAGGAGCATAGAAAACCCTCACTGCACTGGATGAAATCAGTGATAGGTACAATGAAGGAGGATGTGTTTACATGTGCAGTGATACAGGATGATAAGGCATTGTTGCACTGAGGGATTTCAAGGGGAAAATGTGTCCCACAAGTCCATTTATCCCTGTTGAGCTGCGGTCGCCACAGTGCCAAACATCCAGCATTCTTTACTCATGACACAATCGTGTCAGCAGGCTGGCTGCAAGTAAGAGAAGAGCTCTGCTGCAGCTTCTCACACCAACTATAGTAATGGAAAGTTAAACCAGCAATACTCCTCCAACCTGTTGCACCTTGATTTTGCCCATAAACTTCCCCTTAAATTTATTAAAAGTTCGATAAAAACTTTTCAAATACACACCATATCACTTACATATTCTGTTATCTTAGATGTCCCACATTTTAATATATCCAGCTGTGCATACACCTGGTCTGAAGAATACGTGAGGTGCACCACACGTGTGCAGGGTGTTTAAGCATCTGGCCTCCGGATTTCCATAATGCAACTAGATAGCAGAGGAGAGCAGTCCACTTCCACGTTTTGGTCCAATAGATTTTCACTATAATCACTATATCTGCTGGTGGGCCATCATGATAAGAGTATGCATGCATAACATGATGTTAATTCCACTATAGAAGAGACTTGATGATCACTAAAATTAGGTGGGGAATAGGTGGATACATCGATATCGGTTTCGGTTATTGGCCGAATGAGTTGTTATTTATCAGCATATCGGGTATCAGCAGCCAAATAGCTAACAGCTAATAGCCAACGTTAACTAGCTCTCCTCCTGCTGATTTTAAAAAGGATTTGTTCACAATGTAGCATTATCAAGGAAACAACAGGGTGCATCCCTGATGCAATAATAGTGACTTTACGGCATCCTTTCATCACGAAGATCTCTGTTTCTCCCGAACATATTTTCTGGTGTCCCCGAGAGGACCGGATGCCATCTGCTATTACGCATGTCATCCCTCAACAGTGAGATCATCATTTGCCAAACAGTCACTATACACTTCTTGTACCTGCTCTTAAATTTAACTTTGTGGCCATTAGTCTGGAGCTCTGTGTTTTAGTCTGCCAGCCAATAGGCCGATGGCAGTCAACAAGGTGAATGCTGTTTGATACTGATGTTTAACCAATAAATCGGTGCATCCCCAGTACGCAATACCTTTAAGGTATTGACTGAGGTAACCCAGTACCAAGTCATATCAAATCTTCTCCACTCGAATGATACCTGCATCCAATTCTTTATGTACCCAGATCTAGAAAATGATGACTATTTATATGGTTTTGCTGTCAGCCAATCACCAATTGATTTAGGTAGCTTCTTCCTCTTCACCCTCTACACTGCAGACTTTTCATACCACACCCCCACCTGTCATCTGCAGAAGTTCTCTGACAACTCTGCCATAGTCGGCCTCATCACAGATGAGAACGACAGGGAGTACAGAGAATTGAACCAGGACTTTGTGGACTGGTGCCTGAGGAACCACCTTCAGATCAACGCGGGGAAAACCAAAGAGCTGATGGTGGATTTCCGCAGGTGCAGACTCCTCCCCCCAACACCGGTGAACATCCAGGGAAAGGACATTGAGATGGTGACATCTTATAAGTACCTGGGTGTTCATCTTAACAATAAACTGGACTGGACTAATCACATAACAGCACTGTACAGGAAAGGCCAAAGCAGACTCTACCTGCTGAGGCGGCTCAGGTCTTTTGGAGTGCAGGGGGCGCTCCTGAAGACCTTCTTTGACACTGTGGTGGCATCAGCCATCTTTTACGGAGTGGTCTGCTGGGGCAGCAGCGTCTCGGCTGCAGATAGGAAGAGACTGGACAAGCTGATCAAGAAGGCCAGCTCTGTCCTGGGATGCTCTCTGGACTCTGTGCAGGTGGTGGGAGAAAGGAGGATGACAGCCAAGCTGTCATCTCTGAGGACTAATGACTCCCATCCTCTGCAGGAGGAGATAAAAGCTCTGGAGAGCTCCTTCAGCGATAGACTGATTCACCCAAAGTGTGTGAAGGAACGCTATCGCAGGTCCTTCCTGCCTGCTGCTGTCAGGCTGCATAACCAGCACTGCTCACAGTAGACTGCACCATGGACACTTTATTGACACTATGGACACTTTATGGACACCACAGCAGTCTGCTGTTTTGCACATACAATCACTTGCACCTTATCCACTGGTCATTTTCATTCACTGCTGCTCATTATTATCCACTTCCTATTATTTTTATTACTATTATTATTATTATTATTATTGTTATTGTTATTTATTGCCATCTCTTGTATTTTTTGTACTTATTTGCATGCCTAGTTATTTAAGTTTTTTAAGTTTAAATTTGAAATCTTTAATCTGACTTTCTCCTTGACTGCTGTAACACTGGCATTTCTCAATTACGGGATCAATAAAGGTGTATCTTACCTTATCTTATCTTATTATGCAAATTAAATGCCACAAAATTCAACAGGCCTGTGGTGACTTTAAATGCTGAATATTCTCATGTAAACTGAAAAGATTTCAACAGGGTTAGGCCACTGTGACCACTGAAGTGACAGCTACTATAATACGCTTTTAAAGGGATATAATGAATCAGCTAGAATTGTAACTGGTTTATAGTCTGTTTTCTGTTCCATCAATAACTCTGTCTATCGTTAATATTTTGTTCCTGTTATTCTTCTTAAAGTTTAACAGTGTTTCGCTAAAAGAATATGTATCTCAGGCACCCTATCCTGTATAAATATAGGTTAAAGACTGTGAATAAATAAGCATTAGATTCAACAGGGATGAAAAACACAGTTCCTCCACATATTTACTTTATTATGAAAAATAGCTATGTCAAGCAGGCAGGAAGTAGCTATCTGAGCTGTTGTATGTGTGTGTGTGTGTGTGTGTGTGTGTGTGTGTGTGTGTGTGTGTCTGTGCATATGTGTGTCAGTAAATGGCAGCTGTTCTCACAGCAGCTGCAAGGCTATGATGAGGTGGTGATGGTGATGTGCCTGATGGGAGTGAGTCACTCTTTGTAGAGAGAAGAGACATAGATATATGTTTATTATAAAGGCAGGCAGGTGTGTCTGTCAGGCTCAGGGCTCATCTGGCTCCTCTGCATTCATGATAGTTTTTAAAAGTTCATTTCAATTCATATACATATCAGTGGAGACTAATACTCTCAAACTGTTTGCCTTGTTGGTCTGGCATTTCAAAGAAGTCTCTATAAACTCTCTCATACTGGTCAGAGCCTTTATTTACCTCATTTACAAGGCCCTGACACACCAAGCTGACAGTCTGCCATCAGTCAAAGTTAGGCCACTGGTGACCGTCTACTGCCCTTATCAGTGTGGTGCGTCCCACACCGTTGGCCCTCGTTTTTTCTCTACGATTCAGTATGTTTAAATCGGTGATTGGCAGTTCAGCTCAGTGCACAAGAAGTAAAATGGAAGTGAGGAAAGTAAACAAAGAGCTAAAGTCAAGAGGGAGTGAGACCAAAACAAACTTGTTACATGAGGTAAGACTTTTTTTTTTTATACACCAAGCTCTTTAGCAGAAACATTTCCTGATGGTTTGTGTTATTGTTCACTGGTGCAAATTAAATGTGCTCTGTTCTTTCAACATTGAATTGGGTTGTTCATGTGCTAACTGGCTAACTAGCGTCAAGACGGTCTTCGGGTTTCCCTTTTTGAATGATGATCACAGATGACTGCAGTCTGCTGGTGTGGAAGGGTATGTCCTCTCACGCAGGTGCAGGACATACATGTTTGTTAGCTGTCGATTTGGTGTGTTCATGTGCAACTTTTTGGCCGAGACACAGCAACGTGAGGCGATGCAGCAGGGGGCTCTCGTTGCTGCTAGTTCTCTGAAGAGGGAAGCAGACCTTTATTTAAAATGTCTTAAATATTCAATTTTAAAGCCCCAGTGTGTTGGATTTAGGGGGATATATCTGCAGAAACAGAATATAATAAGTATGTTTTCTTTAGTGTATAATCACCAGAAAATAAAAATCCTTATGTTTTCCTTACATTAGAAAAAGCTGTTTATATTTACATAGGGAGCGGGTCCCCCTCTGTGGAGATCACTATGTTTACTGCCGTGTTTCTACAGAAGCCCAGAATGGACAAACCAAACACTGACTCTAGATGGGGCCATTCAAGTTTTTTAATTTTCGTATCGGCCACCATAGTAAGAAGCCCCTCTGCGATTAGAGAGCTACGTGAAACTGCTTTTTTCAGTGTTTTTATTGCTTAAAATCACCCGGTTGTTTTGGAGAGGAAGAGACCTCTGCGGATAATTTGGCTCACAGTAAAAAAAACCTGAACAATGAACACTACATCTTACACACTGTTCCTTCAAAGTAGATTTGATCAGATTTTAGAGAGGAGTTCCTTTGCTTTCTGATTTGTTGCCATTTTGTTCTTCTTAAACAAAAGTGCTGTTCCCACTCACCCAGATCTCAGTGTGAAAGTCTTGCTAACCACCTACATGACTGCTTTTTGATGTTTCCCTGTTTTTCTTCTGATATGACAGCTTGTTTTGTGGCCTTTGCCATAATGCAATGGTGTTCTGGTCTAAGTGTATCACATGATACTAGTGACATTTTAATGGTCAAGCAGAGCTAGATTTTAAATTAGTAATACAAGAAATATATTACTCATAATCTTAGCCATGTTTGCGGAATTTTATGAACATATTTTGAATAATATCCAACACAATGTAAATTCAAAACTTTTCCAAAATATTCTTTTAATTCCAAACTATTTCCAGGCCTGGAAGACTATTTTTCAGATTTCTAATAATTTCCAATTTCATCACATAATTAATTTTATGACCTTGGGAACCCTATTTTAATGTGAAACGTTTTTAAAAGTGTTGAGATTTGCTTTTGAAATAGATCAGAGAACAGTAAGGCCACAATCACATGGAAACCATTTTGCAGGTTGCAAAACACGGGGTGCCTTTTTTAAATTGAATGCCACAAGTGAAAAAAAGAAGAAGCTTGCTGCGTCTTTTTATTGTTGCCAGGCAACCACGAAATCATCTCCTTATTCTGACCTCCCCGCGTAATCAATCCACCCTTCATTTATTTATTTACAGTAATTAGCAGCTAGTTCCTAAAATGAACAGGCAGAGGGTACTTGCTGTAGCTCTGGTTGAGGGTGAGAGGCTGTCAGCAAATAGTTTGTTGGAGGCTGTCAGCAAATAGTTTGTTGGGCACAGGGAAACAGAGATCTGTGTGGGTACATGAGACCCCAAAAAAGAGGGTTGATCATGGGGAGTACCACCAGTAGTCCAGGAGCCAAAAGCTTCATTCTCATTACAAACAGTTACAAAAAGCCGCCTCCAGCTGCTGTACACTTTCTGTGTGATCGAGGCCTAATTCTGTTGAAAAGAGAAGTGTGACATATTCTATTGCTGCAGCATTATTTTAAAACTGGATTTTATTTGAGAAAATATGGTAATAGTACTTCTGAAATGTTGAACTTTCCTAGTAGAATATATTTTGCATTATGGCTGAAGAAAACCTTTAAGTCATCTGTAACTTTGTGAGACATCTTGCTAACAGAGACAGACAGACGGGGGTTATAAACATCATCTTTGTTGGCAGCAATGACGAAGCCCCTGTGTTGTCTGAATGAATACAGAAGACGAAGGCAGTGCAACAGGCATCACATGAATAGATGTGGCAATCCACCGCGAGGGATGACCAACAGACAGATCTGAGACGCAGCAAGCCGCGCACTGATGCTGAGAAACAACGAGATGTGTGACAGCGAGGTGTGAGAGACGAACATGAAGCAAAGAGCATGACAGAGAGAGAGAGAGAGAGGATGGGAATACAAACAAGACTGCTGGAACAAGAGACGGTGGGTGGAAGAGAAAGCGAAGGAGAGCGGACAGCTGTGGACATTTCATTACACAGGACAGAAACAGAGCTGCTCTTTTAAAGCTGACATGACAACACAGTAACTGAATCCCCAGAACACATCTGTAGGGAGCTTCCCCTGCAGTCTGCATGTCTGGACCCATATTAATCAAACAGCTCAAAGAGAAAGACAAAGTAAAGTAACAGTTTTAGCTAACCAGTTTTTACCATTGAACCATTTTAATAGAATATTACACTTTGGGCTGACCAGAATGCTTCAAAGCTTCAAAGCTTTAATCATTGCCATGGTAATCAACATCTGAATCAGTATTATAATGCTTCGATTTTTGTTTTGTTTTTCACCATTACAAATGCTGGAGGAAACTGAAAGGAGGTGGCAGGAATGAAGTGTTTTTAGTGCAGTCACTGACCCTCTCTAGGGCTGCAGTGATATACCGGTTTCAAGGTATACCATGATATCAAAGTTGATGGTTGTTACGCAGTGTACAGTTGTTTATCTACAATATTGAGAAAAAGCAACTGGCTGTGAATCTCCTCTTTATTTTAGTCATTTTCTAAGGGGAGACTTTTTACACAACCATTAAAAAAATGGTTTCAAGTTTCATGATGCAAACCAACCCCATCTCACTGCGAAGTCATCAAACACCTGCGCTTGTCAGGGACTTCCCGCACCAGACACAGACGAAAAAGCCATCCTTTCATGTCAGCATTCACACGGCTGGATGCCATTACTGTGTAAGGCTGGGTGGGAGTTGGAAGGGTCCAACAATCACCGATTTTCACACAGGAGGCCGGTGTTCTCTTCCTGTATGATTGTGAAGGCAAACCCTGTTCTTTTTTCCTAAACCCAACCACGTGCTTTTGTTGCCTAAGCCCAACAACATGCGTATGTTGGCTAAACGTGACCACATGCATTTGTTGTTGAAGGAAAAAAATGTCAATTTGCGGTGTTGGCCAGGATAATCATGACATTTTGATATCATCCCATGCCTGGTAGGAACCAATGGGCTTGGAGCTAAGAATCAGAGACAGGATAGGGAAGTCACAGAGTACTGAGTGAAAGACTAACAACATTGTTGCTTACAGTCTTTTCATGGGATTTGTTGACAATAAAACACAGTATAATACCAGCCTTGTTTCTAAAAAATTACTTAATTTTTGTAGTTGTTATCTCTCTGTTAGTTCTGGTTTGTTAAATGCTTATACAATCAGAGTCTGATGTTGTTCTTATTGAAAACACATCTATCCCAAACAGATTCCATCCTGAGTTTTGTCAGAACACATCGGGGAAACTAAATTTGTCGACCAGCTGATAAAGTCCCTGTCAGTACTTTGCAAGTTTCTCTTTAGCGTACTATTCCAAGTCCAGTAATGTTCCAGCAGCTGCACTGTTCAACTGTCCACTGAACAATGAGAACAGATAGGAAACATGGTGTTTTCCCATCCTGCATGGCAGCCACGCTTGATGGAGATGTACAGCCTTTATATTGTGTGTTTGTGTTAGAAAAGAAGGTGCAGAAACACAGTGAAGCTAAATGCTTTCAAACACTGCCAGCTGACAGTCAACATAAATGACTGCACATAATCACAAGGAGAAAGGATGAGAGAAAGTCAGCAGAGGGGTGTGTGGAGATGTTAGGAGCTCTCTTTAGCTCATCAACCCCCTTCAGCGAAATAATTTGTCTTGCTTAAATGCTCTCTGCGGTCTCCAAGGCAACCGCTGTGCATCCTGTAGCACACAGAAAAGGCTAAAGGGCTGCTGTTAATGGAGGTTACATCATCCCATTTGAACCCAGGCGCATGGTAATTGCATTGCCTTTGAACAGACCCCTCAGCTCATCACACAGGGGTACCTGAGTGTAGGGTGGATGATGGACAAGCAGCAGACAATAGCGTTATTTCAGAATGGGTACACCCCCTCTGGCTTCTATAAAACCCAGAGGATGGTGAGGGGGCCTCAGGTTTAAGGAGGCTGCGAGGGGAGGAAATGATAAAGGCTCAGAGCAGAGATGCAGACAGAAAACAAGTAAAAGGAAGAGACAGACATGTTTATTAAGATAGCCCTACGGATGAGCAGGATATAAAGGACAGTTGCATAAGCTACTTCAGCCGTACATCCCATACTGCAGCCTTCAAGCAAGACGGCTGATATAATTTGAATGGAGGGATGAAAAGAAAAAGACACTGAGAGCAGAGGATGCCATTTTGTTTCCGAAACTCACAGAGGTGAGTAAAAGCTGAAGATGGCAGAAGGTTCTGGAGAGATTAGAGACAAAAGTTTAAGTCACTTCAACAACAGGACCATACTGATGTTTTGACCGTATATAAACTGTGTGTGCTTTACATTACAGTCAACCATTAGGTGCATCACAGTTACAACTCCTGTTTCAAGTCACTATGATGAGCCCAAATTAATACATTGGAGCTGGAAGACCCACCTGCCGGTTCCCGCACAGGAGAGAGAATTATGGATAAGAGCGGGTGCCAGCATTGCTCTGCAGTTGTAGGGCATGTACATATCTGTACATACATATTCGTACATATCCAACATATACTAACATCACCCAGATGTGCAGATCACAGGGATGAGGAAAAAACAAACCAGAGGCCAGCTCCTTATCTCTGTGACTTTCTAGCGGCCTTAGGCTGCAAGATCAGAACAGAGTGCGTTGTAGACGTTGGAGGTGTATTAATGCAAACACACTGAACGTGATTACGCACAGTATGACATTACCTAGCTGTGCCGATCACCGACACCCATCTAGGCCTATAATGTAGTATATAATGACATGACAACACACAACAACCTTCTGGGTATTTTTTCCGGTGGCACACTGGCGGAAGTGGAGTGGTGTGGATCAGTGTGGATAAATGAAGAATAAAAAAAAAACAACAGTTTATTTAAATTAAATCCTGTTGGTTATGCGTTATATTACTTTGTTACTGAAGGTAAAATATTAGTGTAACAGGTTACTTTTACAACACATTACCACCAACGCTGGGGGCTACAGAGAGGCCTCGGCCTACACATCATATTCCAGACAAAAGGGAACATGCTTGTTTGGTACACACCCCAGCAAATATCACATCATTATCATTTTTATTTATATGTATTTCACTTTTCAGTGAGAATAAAATGCAAAAATCACCATTCTTACTAAAATCACAAATCATATTGCAATATCTGTGAAGAAAACTGCAATTTTTCATTTTATTTATTTTTCATACCGTGCAGCCCTTGTTTTTAAACATGTGGCGCTACACATAAGGCACAAAATTAATACAATATACTAGTGAAATGCTGGTAAAATATGCAAGTGACTCAAAAATAACAGTACTTTATTAAATAGTAAAATCTGAACTATCACTAGCCATTTGGCCAGTGGACAGTGAATTTGTATCCTGGCTACACAGCTGCCTTTTTCTGACTGACTGACTGACCGCTGAGCTGTGGCAGTGCAGCAAGATTAAGGCTGCATTATATAACATGTTAGCATTAACACTGCAATGTCGCATCACAGGATGTGTGTTGTCAAGTAACTCAAAAAACTCAAACACTTCATGTCACAACTTTTTTGCTGCTTGATACAAAAGGAAAAAATAACAGGGTTCTTATTTTATGTGAATGATGTTGGCTGCCAAGCCTTCCCCTTTAAGACAGGTTGCATGTATATGTGATGTCGTGTGGCGACTAATGTTATGAGAAGTGAGACTCTCTTGCATGTGTGTAGAAAAGTATGGTAACTGAGCCAACAAGTGCTGTAGACACAGTGAAGCCCATGCTTTTCGGTAGTCAGCAGAAAGTGTCTAGATATGCTCAGGGTCCACAGTTAACAACTGTAAAAAGGGTTTGTGTTCGTTACACAGAAGATATAAAGCATCTGTTTAATGCAACATTATCACAACATCTTCCGACCATTCATCACCAAAGAAGTGCCGGTTTGTGAACTATTTCCAAACTACAGCCTTCATTATTTGTAATCTAATTTCTATGCCAATCACACTAATAATCTTAGAATGAATAACTGAATGAAAATGCTCTTACAACTGGAACCTCCCTTCTACAACTGGCTTTGGAAATGCCCTCGTTGAGGACTTGGCCTTTATTGATGTCGACCCCAGCAGGATTTGAACCCTAGAGACAAGTGCTCTAACCACTACACTAGGGAGGCCCCCTTAAAATAATTACTTCCAAATAAAGCCATTTAAGTCATCTGGTGCAAATTCCTGTATTATTTTATATTGCAATACATACTGCAGAAAAAAATATCGCAATGTTGTTTTTTCAGCAGCCCTAACCAAAATCATACAAATCTTTGTATATATGAACTGTTTGCAAAGTATGAAGCAAACTTCACTTTAACACCCAAAACATTAGAGTTGATAAAGGTATAACAACCTCACCTTACAAATTCCAGGGAGACAAATGAACTACTGAAATGTGTGGATATGGGTGTGTATGTGTATGCAGGTGGGTGTGTTTAGTGTATGCTGCCTTGACAGTAACCACAGAGATACACCGGAGCACAGGGACACAACTCACTGGTGCATTTCATGCAAATAGCCAATCTGCTTGACTCTCATCTGTCAAACAGCGAAAAACATCTGTCCACACACAGTTCTACATCTTCAGCTTTACACTGAAGCTCAGATAAAAACAGCTGGGAGCACTGGACCTGTTTACAGGGATCAGTTTCAGTCCAAAATTAGAAGAGTGATGACTATTCTTATAAAATGTCAAGGCACAACATCTGAGTCTGTTTACACCTGGTATTAACATGGTTTTCAGTGATCTGAACACAAGTAGATGGCTGAGACCAACACATTCTCACTCCTACCTTGTAACATATCAATGGGGGACGCATGATAAATATAGGGCCAATAAATTATTGGCACGATTTATAAAAGTAAAAGAAATCATTCATATTCATATATGCTGCATCTGTGTGAAAGACAGACATAGAAAAAGAAGCAAGAGAAGATGAAAGGTGGACTATTACAAGCAATGTTTCTGTAAGTTATTTCAACATATTCTCACTCTGAACTCGTCACATATCAACATTTGGACTTTCCACCTCGAGATATGATATGCAAGGTACCCTGGGTTTGTTGGTTATTGATGTTCTGGGACACTGTGTCAATTTCAGCCTGTGACATGGATTGTCTGTTTTCTAAATGCAGTTCCCTTTTCACAGGGAATGTACAGTTTGCATACAGTCTCTTTCAAAATAAATGAATTACGTCGGTACAACAGGGTAAACTGCTGTTTTTTTCCGTCAACAACAAACACATGTGGTCACGTTTAGCCAACACACGCATGTGGCTGGGTTTAGGAAAAAAGAACAGGGTTTGGTTTTACAATCTTACAGGAAGCCAACACTGGCTTCCAGGGGGAAAGTTGGTGGCTGTTGGACCCATCCACCACCCCTCTCACCCGGCAACCGGCCACATATCATGCCGACGTGAAAGGACAGCTTTTTTCCTCAGTGGCTAACAACAGAGGTCACTGACCAAGCGCGGGTATTCGACAACTTAGGAGTGAGACTGGCTTGCCAAGACACATTGCTTTTTACACCTGTGTCTATCATGTGTCTGAACATGACCACTTGTATTTGGATTTCATTATTTCCTATGCAGGCTGTTCTCATGCATGTATGTTCATATGTTTTCCTATGAAAAGTAATGCACCAATATTCATACATATCCCACATATTTTGGAAGGCAGCAATCATGTGACCAATGCGCTGATGGAAGTAAAGAAGGAAGCGGTCCCGAGCAGTCTAGTTTGGGGGAAGGTTGGGGCAGTGGATGGGTCACAAAACACAGGAGGTTCCCCCAGGATTTACCCCAGTAGACTGGAGTTTGTAACCGTGTGGACTTTACATCCTCAGCATGTTTCTTTACGTAACTCTAACCGCTGTAACTTTACTTGGTTTGGTTAATAACATAACTTAACGGCAAGGATGTAACATCATTCTTGGGGTATTAGTAGAATATCATACGAACTGTTGTATGAGGATATGTTGTTCTATGTCACTTACACTAGAAGATCAAAGGGCCCTGCACACAGTTAATACATTCACACTCTCGCTAGCATGCTTGCTAGTCACGTTAGCAGTTAGGTTAGTACGGCTGGAGATATCACTGTCAGCAGAATCCAACATGTCTCCTTCCATAAGGAAACACGATGAATGGTCATGCAACACTTCGTCTTACTATAGAGCATTAGCATGCTGCATCGTTTGCACTACAAAGGATATGTGGTAAAATGTGTCCCCGACCACTCTGCGACTGCAAGTAGTTTGAGTGATCAAATCACAATCATCTTGGTGGTCGCTTACATTTGTATTGTCCACTTGTGACTGGATCCCCAAAGATGCATATTTATGCCAGGTGTAAACAAGATCCAAGTAAGGACAAGATTGCTTCATTTTTATTTCAGTGTTTTTTTTAACTCAAAATTACTTTCCAACTCTGAAAATGGGACCATCCAAGGAACACGTTAATAGAGCATAAATTTCAGAAGATCTCAACCTTTTATCTCATAAATTTGATTTATTCCTTTTTTTCTTTTTCAAGCAGACCAGTATTTGACTCCACCAAACAAACCAGGTCTTCAGTCTGTATCTACAATGATCAAGTCCTGTCCAATTTCCTTCAAATAAAAACATCAAACTTCCTTTGGGCTAAGGAGCACATCAAAACTGATCCCATCCTTCCCCTGTCCTCACATTAGGACACCTACTCCTCCCATTTCTAATTTCTGCTCTCCTGTCACGTTTTACCCTTCACTCCACTGTGATAAACAATCCAAGGCACTGCTTCAGAAATAGCCGCAGAGTCTGTCTAATCTGTGATGACAGGCCCACCGCTGGCTCAATTACATAACCTGATGTTGTTTTTAGGGGAGGAGAGAGGGCTTTGTCTGGATGGGAGCGAATGTGACCCAAGTCCAATCATACACACAAAAACAGAGTGGACTAATAAGTGACTATGTGGTAGTGTTGGAGGAGATTTGGGCTGTGTGTTAAAAACATTCTGGAGGATTCACATTGAGCGGCTGTGTGCTGTGACATAATCATACTGAGCTAATCCCTTGCTACTCTGAGCTCCCGCTAATAATGCTAATAATGCTAATTGATTTAATCTGTAACTCATTATTTAGTCATTTCAATTTGATGCAAATTGTTATTGTGTTTGTAGGAAGGATTTAAATGAGTGAATCAGAAAAAAATCATCAGATCATAGATCATTTGGGGTTTCTGGAAACAACGACTGCAGGCTGTCCTCTAGACTCTGCCATTAACCCCAGCATCATTCATGGTGAAGAACTCAACATCAAAATGTGAAAAAGGGGCTGGCCAATATAGGGAAATAAAATATCACGATGTAGTCGATGAGCCCTTGTTGGCAAGCTGATGACTGTCAGGACTTTGCCTCTTCCACTCCAAAAGTGCAGCTGCAGGCTACGGTAAGCTGTCCCGGTGTCTTTAGAGTTTTTGGTTTTTTTCTTTAGACTCGCACAAGTAGGCAGGGGTGGAGAGGTGACATTCTTATGTAAACAAACATGCACTTAAACACAACCAGCAATGTCAAGGGCAGCAAAATGATCAAGGTCATGTCCATGTATTGTATAGTAAGTTGATAACATAAGTATTGTGACAGGCCTGATAAACAGGACGAAATGCAAACAACCTTGAATTTCATTCTTGCCAAAAACATAAAAACTTCTTTGCCTACTAATTCTTGTTTTTCTCCAGGGAGCATTCATTGCCTGAGGTCATTCATTTCTGACGAGTCCGACAAACAGCAGTTGACACAATCCCCCCTTCACGCACACATCGAGGTTATCTGCCTCAATCAGGTACCTTACAGCATTACACTTTAGACAGTTGTGTCTGCCAGCGGTGCCCTACATCACTGCTCTGTGTGTGTGTATATATGTGTGTGTGTGTGTGTGCGTGTGTGTGTGTGTGTGCGTGTGTTTGCGTGATGGCCACCCGGGAGCTGTGGGCCTCTGCTGAGCTGAGCTGCCTCCAGCCTGGATGTTTCTGCTGCAGCAGAGGGAGGTCATGACTAGGTGGCTTCACTGATTTGATTCACTACATTCACTGTCTTGTGCAGTCGTACAGGGTGTTCAGCCTAATGGTGTGTTCTGCCAGGGGGTGGGTGGTGAAGATGTAGCAGAGGAGGGAAAGAAAGGAGGTAAAGAGGATAAAACGATGAGATAGACATCAGAGAGCAAGACGAAGGCAAAAATTAGATAATTCAATCCACTCTGTTTTAGAACAAATAAATAAAGTTTGGAACAGGAGGGACAATATGACATGGACTTATCGGATAGCGGTCATGCTTTGTTTACCCAACCTTATCACTCAGACCAGAGATCAGCCGATGAGTTGGAACTCAATCAGTCAGAGATCAAAGTCCAATTAAACAGCCAACAAAACACACACGCACATGCACACGCACACACACACACACACACACACACACACACACACACACACACACACACACACACACACACACACACACAAACACACACACCAAACAAACTTCTAGAGTGAGTATGGCCAGACAACCAAATATCCTCATTATACAGACAGGCGCATTTTTTCAGATTTTTTATACCAGCCCAACCCTAATGCTAGCCATGTCACGATACCAAAACTTTAGTAGTCCATACCAATATCAGTGAAATTCCACAGTTCTCAATACCAAATACAAAACCACTGTAAAACAAAATCCACCTGGCTTTTTTATGCAATGTGAAAGGTTTTAATCTGAATTCACACCCAAATCAAATCAGACTCTGTAGTAGTAATAAGTATTTATTGTCTCTGGCTCTAACCGTCATTAATGGGAACACAACACCCGGGTGAACACGCTTATTTTAGCTCCTTAGCTATCGGGATGCAATGACCCGTCCTCACAAAACACTGTCAGTCTTCGCCCAAGCAGTGCTTTGGACATCAGTCCAAATGAGTCTGTACAGACTTTGAAAGATTGACTGAATAAGTCAGAGATAAAAGAAGTAACCACCGTAAAGTTTTCTTTCCTCCATGCTGCTGTCTACTGTTTACCTGTTCTCTGGCCTGTCCGTGACGTTGACGTGACACACAAACACACACACAAAAAAATCAACCAGCACACCAATCTGCCTTAAAAGGCAAAGTACTAGTCTATATGGGTTCATGTGTGGACCCCAGGAAGAGCAGTCGTTACTGTGGTAACAACTAATGGGAATCCTGAATAAAGCATAAAGAATGATTTTTACAGCCTATACTATATGAACATATTTCTCATCCACTATTGATGCTGTTCAGCACTTGTACATAGAAGATGTGACAGTTGGTCTTATGGTAGACGATCTGTCCCGCACCTCTGTCACTCTGACTGGACGGCCGGGTAAAAAGTGATAGTGACAAGTGCAGCATTTTACCCTAAGTTGAACATTTTCAACTTTTTAGCAACTAGAAAGAAACAATAAATGTGCAGCAGTCAGTGTAGAATAGACACTCAGCGCCTTGTCACATTGCTGGTGTTTGTAGCAGAGTGTAAATACACAGCGCTCACTTCTACACTTCTTTTTGACAACTGTGGTTGCCATCTTCAATGTGTTGTTGTTTTTCTGTGCTGGAAGGCGTTTTTCTTCTTCCTTTAGCATTTAATGGCAAACTAGTACACTTGTAGCCCACTGTGTCGCCCCCTCATATCCGGAAGAATTACAATTGTAGTAATTGCAGTACTGGACAAAAAACAAGTACTGTCATTATTTTCAAAATGTTGGCATTGACTTGGTATCAAAGTATCACTTCTCGTGATATCCCTTCCTAATGCAAACCCTGATCTCCTCACTCTTAGGTGGTGTTTAGCAATATAAAACCTCATGCTACTTCTGCCTTTGCATCTGAGAGACTCAGAATCTGAGAAATTGTTCTGCAGCCACAATAGGATACTAGTCAGGAAAACACATCCATATCCAGTGTTGTCAATGGGTTTGCTCAGATCAGAATGCTTTTTGTCATTTTTTTTGTGAAATAAAGGGTTTCACGTAAAGCTCATAACTCAATTTGCCAAAATTGAGCCTCCAATGAAGGATGCACAATATTACATGTTTTGCTGATATCTAACAACTTATTTAGCTGATAACCAATATCAATATATCCACTTTTTTTCTCTACCTAATTTTAGTGATCAACATTAACATTAACATCATATTATGCATGCATACTCTTATTGTGATGGCTCACCAGCAGATGGAGACATGAAATAGAATGCTTTCAATGTATGTAACATTCATTCATTGTGCAAACTAAGAAAACACATGTTGGCCGATTCTAATAGTTAATTTTAGAGTCAATCTTGGCCAATACTGATGACATGCTGATGTTATCATGCATCCTTACCTCCAATGAATGTCACAGTCTGCCTTCAAGTGAAACCTAATCTTATGTACAAAGAGCACTAAGTGTTGTACTTAAATAAAGCTTGTCAAACAGCTATATGCATGAGGAGGCAACTAAGTTTGTATATTTGTGAAGATTCATGCCCCTGCAATCTCCGTCAAACACACTGTTGCTTATTATTAGCCTGAAAAGCAATTATATAAGAAATAATGCATTTCAGCTGTAATGCTCTGTATAATCCAGCGTCTGCTGTGTGTGTCCAGCATGTCTCACAGTGAGGTGATGGCCTGTCAGTAGGCAGCAGGGCCCCTGTACCACAGCGGCTCTAATCTGTCATAAGGGGCCTTAGTTACCGCTGTGCAGCCCATCACAGTTATGTAAGAAGATTTACAGCCTGCCTGACATAACACCACGCTCCACGCTGTTACAATGATGAGGTTCGTTTGAGCTGATGTTGCCTGTGTGTGTCACTGGGGACTCGGAGGTATTATATTACGGCATTACATTCAGCAATCAATAAAAATTAATTTGGGCTCATTAATCATAGCTGTTTCGGTTGTGGTTAAAATCTGGACAGCTTGTTTTCCCCAGTCACTGCCTCCCTGCATCTCTGTTTTACCTGCCTCTGAGTGCACATAAATGCTTCTAAGTTAGTTTACTTTTTATAAAACTTCCTTTTTGCAACTCTTTCCCTTGTGTTCCCTTCTCTCTCTGTAAGGCTAAGTTCTCTTTGCTGGTTAAAATGCTTGTCAGTGTTAGCATGGCCTGGGTACAGACTCACACATTAACATACAGAGCAAAGAGTGTGTCATCACACTACATAAACATCTTCTATTGATTCCTCAGTGTAAACACAGCAAATTAAACACAAGTCAAACTTTGCACTAATGGGAAAGGGCAGTGAGCAGGGAGGCAGGGTAAAATAGCGAATAAGATGACAGTATGGGTGGTATACTGCAGTTATATTAGATTTGAAATACCTATGTAACTTTTATAGGTCCCTGATGTTAACTACTTTTTTTGGACAATATATGAAATATTTGCTATATTTTTTTGAGTTGCAGTAGGCGGGGGTGAAAAGAGGAAAAAAAGGTAGAATTGCTGCACCCAAGTCTTACAATGGTCTGGAAAGCCCTGCTGTTTATTCTGGCATCATGTTGGCTAAAATGTTGGTTACTCAAAAAGTTTACAAAAGCAAGCACATCCAGACAATAAATACTTGGTGTTGGACAAGAGATTGTGTAAGCCCAAACACTAGACTATGCTCCCATAAATATTTCATTAACGTACCACAGAACAAACACAAACAAACAAACAAACACTCATGTAAACACAACTGGCAATATCAAGGTCAGCGAAATGATCATGGTCATGTCTATGTAAAATACCATAAGATGGTAACGTAATTATCGTGATAGGCCTAAATGTGTGCTTATTGTATACCCACAACCTTTGGGGGTATTACTTAAAATAAGCCGCTTTTACTGCAAACCCTCATTGACTGGTTAATGTTCAAGTTGAGCAAATCCTGATGAGAACTAACTGCCTAACTGACAATGTCACATTCTTGCAGCCCCATTCCTTGCCTTCAGGTACGTCTATCAAAATGCCAGAATGCCACAAGTTTTAAACCATTCAAAAAACAAAAAGATCAATTAAAATATGCTCAGCAAAAAAACTGACCCTTAAGGTAGGTTTGGGACATCTCTAGTAAAAGCTGGTTTAGTACGGTATTCAATTTAGGATTTTAAATTTCTTAAAATATTATTATTATATTATTATTATTAATATAGGAATAGAAAATGATCCGATTCTTAACGCTGAGAAGCTAGAACAAGATTATTTTTCTGTTGATCAACCGTTTTAGCTGTAGCTTTGGCATTATTGCCCAAACTCAGGAACTGAAAACCATTTTTAAAAGAGATTCTCAGGATAGATTTTTTTTGTAGTAGGCTGCCTAGCTACAGTTAAACACAATTATGAGCTTATACTGTTTTATCTGAGCAACCTTGAACAAAACAAGCTATGAGGGAAATGTCAGTGACATTTTCATACAAAAGCTTGAGTTCCTGCAGGACACGATTTGACATTCTGAGATGGCACCACAGGGAAACAACAAACTTGGTTTTCAGGATGGGGTTAATGACCTTTTACAACTTAGAACGCTGATATACATAACAACACATAAGGACGGAAAATGTGCGCTTGGTGCTACACACGCTGCACTGGGTAAAATGAGAACACTGGAAGATGTTTTGCATATAAGGCATCCATTTTGCTTTTCTAGCGCATGTTTGTCAATGCACATATGGGCAGCCAAGTAACTTTACATCATGCAGACTCTAGCACACCCTTTCTGATGTCTAAATTTGGAGGCTCATTCTACAATTTTTTTTTTTAACATGTTCCAAAGCTGACAGTCAAACAATCGTGCCAACTTCACCGGATTGTTCAGGTGTCCATTGTTGAGAGGGTAGGCCAGAGTTGACCTTTTCTCCCAGGCTCTCTTTTTCAGTCTTCATGTAACTATCTCTGTAACTTCTTCTCTGAATGCCATGAATACCATTTAGGAAAGGCTGTCTCAAATTGTGTGTAGTTATCCCCATTTAATTGATTATCTAGTCTCGCGTTTCTCTTTGGCATCAGGCCATCAAGAGTGGTTGTTCACAACAGCTATAAACACTCTTTAGACATGGCTGAATGACTGTATCAACTAGTTTGTCTCAATCAAATCCAAACCTTCAGCTGTTTTTAAAAAGCACAATTTACATAATGTTACACACAAACATGCAAAAGAACAGTGACATTGACTTTCCATGGTCAAGGCCCCTCGGATAAGCCAAAACAAGCCCCCGAACTCCCCTGGTTCCTTTGTCTCCTTCGTCTCTCATAGAGAGAGAACATATGGAGCTCAAGGTCAGAGGTCATTCTGAGGGAGGGGCTCCTCACACCTCCCAAGATCAACTGCTCTCTTTGCTGTTGGAGACACAGAGGCATTTGCAAAGGGATATGATCAGTCAGCAACAGCTAGCAGTGTCCTCTGAGGTCACTGGGTCCCGCTGACTCCCACAGGCAAACGATTCATCATTATTGCTCCCCCCCGATCCTTGAACTTTGACTAGCAGCACATGGCAGCCTCTCCTACACTGTATGAATCTAGGATGAGACCACACATCCCTGACACTCAACATGTCAGACAGATGACAGGCAGGCTTAGGGCTCCTCAACTTACAAGAGCACTGAACCTAGCAAAGCAAACAATAGAGGCAACCAAAAGCCCTTTTTAGATAGGAATTGTGCAAATTTGCAGGAAAGCCCACTCACTCTTTTTTCAGCATTGGCAGTATAAAAGCAAAATCAGGGAGTGCGGCAAAATGCCGCCTGCCTACTTTTGTTTAAACAGAAAGCGCCTTTTTCGGGGCAATGGGGGGTGTGAGCAAGTGTTGTTGTTGTGTTCATTTCTATCCACACCCACAGCTAATGGTACACACTATAATATGACTGGAATGCTGAATACAGTAAATTGATATAGGACTCAGACCCTTGTCGGATCATCTAACAGTGTGAGAAGCCTCTTCCTCCACCAACCTTCCAATGACAAAATGGGAAGCTGACTGTCAAACTATTTCTTAACTTTCCAAAATGGACAATGCTTATTTTACCCAGCAACTTGTCCAGGTGTGCACAGCTGTGGAAGTAGGCAGGGTACGAGTGTCTCTCTCCAGCTCCCTTACAGAGTCCTCACATCCCTTGTGGAGATCCCAGGGGAGAGGGGGTAGCAGCACAACTCCACCTAATGCAGGCTTGGGCGCCCCAGATTAAAACGTCCAAAAAACACATAATTGAAACCACAAAATATCTCCATACTGCTCGTCCGTAGTGATCCAAGTGTCCTGAAGCCCCAACATAAAAAGTTGTTTGGAAATCGTCACTTAAACTCTGTTTTTAGCCTCATTGTAGCCTGTAGCTCTAACTACCTCTCTGTGGGCCACGCTCACATATGTGAGCTTGCGCGAGACCGTGAGACATGGGCACCGCCCTCAAGTGTGTTCACGTGCTTTCGCTGGTTTCGCAAGCGTGCACACGTGAGCTCGGTGTACACAGAAGCAGTTAGAGCTACAGGCTCGTTTTTCCAAACAACTTTTTATGTCGGGGCTTCAGGACACTTGGATCACTATGGACGAGCAGTACGGAGATATTATGTGGTTTCAATTATGTGTTTTTTGGACGTTTTAATCTGGGGCGCCCAGCCTGCATTAGGTGGAGTTGTGCTGCTACCCCCTCTCCCCTGGGATCTCCGCAAGGGATGTGAGGACTCTAAAACTTCACCTGAGCCTTCCTCGGCATATGGGTGAGTAGATAATGGCTGAATTTTCATTTTTGGGTGCACTATCCTTTAAGTCATTCTTCACACAGCTACTTCCATCAAGGTGTGTGTGTACAATGTAGTCCAACACCAGGAGGGCCCTCAAGGAGGAGAAACTGTCTTGAGAGTTACTATCCCTATTGTAGGATTCAATACATCAAGACCACAAAGACACAGCAGGCTTTTTGCCCCAGCTTACAATGTGGCCACTTGGAACTAGTCTTGCATATAGATACGGACAACATAGTGTGTTTGAAGCTTGTTTTGTCTGACAATCAATCCAAAAGCTATTATATGAGATATTCTTTATAATACAATAAATATAATTCATAATATCACAAAACAGACAAAAGAAGCAAACTGGAGAAGCTTCAACCAGATAATGTTAGGCATTTTCACTTGTTAACTGACTTAAAGGAGAAGTCTGGTATTTTGCTTTTTGAGCCCCATTTCTGGGTTGTTTATGATGAAATAGAAGACCAAAATAGTGATGACTGCTAATTTTCAGAGAATTTGGCTTTCCCCTGCCTGGCTTAATACTGCTGCCTATGGCCATGTGTGAACCTGTCCTAAAACCACCCTAAACGTTTGTTTTCAAAGCCATGAAACGTAGTGGTCAGTGGTGTTGTTGATGGTCTGACATAAAAATCGTAGTAACTGGTTGCGGTAATGGGACACAGAGAAGAAGCAGAAGAAGAAGGTTGGCGTTGTTTTCACAGGCATCATACTGCGAAGGGTTGTTTAGGGTTGCGAGTAATCCATTGTGCAGTTGTTTAAACTTATTACAAAACTTCTTCGTTCGTTCTCGTTCTTCCTCCAGGAGCACACACAGCACTGTCGAGACGGCACTTCCGCTGAGCTAAAAGACTACAATGACTACAACCTTGACGTAAACATCCCCCTTTCCATTTCTGGCGGCGGATTACTACCAACGGACAATGAGGCTTCTATAGAAAACCATAGGGTAGACAAAATGTCAAATAAATCATCACGGAAACCACAGTTTGCTACGAATTTTATGTCAGAACACCAACGAACACCACTGACCACTCGGTGAGTTTCATGGCTTTGATAACGTGCAAAATACGGGACTTCTCCTTTACATTCAATTAATCACCTGTCAGAATTCTTGCAAATTAGGCTCAGCAAGGTATTCAAGACCTCCCTCTCCCCAGCAATGTTTTCCAGCTCCCCCTGAGGGATCCCAAGGTGTTCCTAGGCCAGATGAGGTATATTATCCCTCCAGTATGTTTTGGTTTTACCCTTTGCTTCTACTTGGACATTCCTGGAAAACCTCTAACGTGAGGTGCCCAGGAGGCATCCTAATTCGATGCCCGAACCACTTCAACTGGGACCATTTGACATGACGGAGCAGTGGCTATACTCCAAGCTCCCTCTGGATATTCGAGCTTCTTACCCTATCTCTAAGGCTGAGCCCAGCAACTTTATGGAGGAAACACTCATTTCATCCGCTTGTATCCACAAGCTCATTCTTTCGGGAAATACCCAAAGCTTGTGACCATAAAGGGTTGGAATGTAGCCTTCCAGCTCAGCTTCCTCTTACTCTGGTCTGGAGAAAAGCCTGCAACACTGCTGACGTAGCATCAAACCACCTGTCCATCTCATCCTACATTTTACCTTGACTCGTGAACAAAACCCCCAACTTGTACTCCTTTCCATTGGGCAGGAATCATATATATTTTATTTTTTTCTAATTAACTTAAGTGCAGTGCAGGTGCATTGCTTCTTTCGTAAAATTTGGAGACCAGGGTCTCATTCATATACATTGCATACACAAAAACAAGGCCCAAAAGAGGTGTGTGCCACTTTCAACACAGAAGTTGTGATATATAAAAACAGACTTGATGAGAGAAACTTTGACCCATGCTTATGAACATTTTGGAGACAGGAACTTTGTGACGCAAATAGTGATGTGGAAGCTGGATTGTAGAAATTGCCAAATATTTTTTGGTGTATGCCATTTATGGCTTTTGTCTGTACGTACATTTTTAGTATGGGTCCTATGCACTGTTTTATAAATGAGACCCCTAAACTCCACTTATTGAAAGAATCCAGAAAAAATCAATCACAAAATCATAACTTGTCCAGTGAGGCCAAAACATCAAGAGCCATTACCAAGCTGACCAACAGTGAGTTGATTTATAAAGAAAGACAGGAGGATGCCGTTGGTCATGTGTGTGCAGAGGAGACAGTAGTGAGGCTTGGCCGTGTGTTACATTACAGCGATGCGTTCAGTGTAGCCCGGAGGAACTGTCTGAATGGATTAGTCTAACAGGCTTAACAGCAGCCCGACTGGGCTGACGGAGCACGAGGCGACAGAGCTGGGGACAAAATGCAGAGAGATGGAGGAAATCACCACAGGGGGAAGAGAGGAGGAAGGAACTGATGAGCCATGAAAGAAAGAAAGAGTAAAAAAGGAAAGACGCTTAACAAAAGCAGACTTGGCAAAAGCCGATTCATCATAAAAAAAACAACAACAAAAACAAACAAACAGATGTGACAAAGAGAGAGGTTACAACACTGTCATACTGTTGAATACAGAATGAGATAAACAAGATAATTCCTCCTTCACAGTGCAGTGGTTTGCTCTGTTTTACTGAGCATTATCATTGTACATGCCATATACTATTATCTGCCCATTACCCAAGCATACTTTTGTTAGCATAAGTCAACAGGGGCGTGCGTCAGTGTTGTTAGTCCCTGTCATCATTAGCATATGTCAGTGGGTAGTGTCAGTGTGCAGCCTTTGTGCTGACTGACTCCCAGGCCGGTCTATGTGTGGACAGATGGTCCAGGCCAGAGGGGAGCTTTAGCTGCTCAAATCCCTTTGTGTCCCACTGCAGCCCGAGGACACTCCCACCTCAGCCCCAGCATACACACCTCTGTGCTCCAGTCAAATTTAAAGCTGCACTGGCCAACTTCCCAGCTCCCAATGGCAGCAAGGGAGCTCTTTGAACAATCTGAATATTAATAGTCAGGAGCAGGATCAGACTGGCCCATTGTGGGTGGGAGTTCTCCCAGAGGAGGTTCAAACGGCCCAGACTGTTTACATTAAACTGTCAGGCCAGCGTTACACAGGTGTGTTTCAGGGTTATACATTTATCACATCTACCTCAGGAGAACAGGTCAAAGTAGTCATATTTATGAGCATAGTCCTTTTACTTCAATACAGCACCATCACAACAGTTCATGTCTAAATAGCCACCTGAGTCACTTTCACATAAAAGTCATGGCTGCATCCCACGAGATCAGACCTAGTAATATTCCTGTATCACTTTAAACATGACACAAGTCTGAAATGAATGCTGCCAGATGAACCTAGAGGCTGCAGCACAAGAAGGTCAAATATGCACATAATGCATCAAAAATCAGTTCAATAATCCAGAAAACACTGTAAACCTCGGATGCCAGACACTTTCATAGGCTGAAGTGGGTATTGTATGAAACTAGACAAACTAAGGCATCCATTGTTACCAACCATGTCATGCTAGCTTGTCATGAACAGGGTAGGGAGGGGGGAAGTATGGAGGTTAATGAACCAAACCAACCACATCAAGCAAGGACTCCCTCTCTATTTTCTATTAAACTCCATGAAGATCCAGCAAAACACTGTAGCATGTAGCATGAAAGAAAATGGGACTAACTTTATGTCATTTTTTGTCAGACTGTGTGCAGATTCTCTAATAAATGAAGAAACTGGTGAGAAACGTTATCAGGAAACTGACTGTGAGAAGAGAAGTGAGCATCCCTCATGCTAACAATGGTTATTCATTGGGGCATCGACATAGGGCTGGTTGATGTGGCCAAATCAACTAAATCTAGTTTGTTTGTTTTTTACACTTGGTGATGACTCTTGACTTGAATGACAGCTGAGTAAGAATGATAAATGACTACCTGCACACCAGCAAGGCTGTCATCATTATGCATATTCAAAAAACACAGATCATTCTGCTGCATGGTTAGTCTTTGATGCTGTAACTAAGTAAAAATTGGACATTGATGTTACTGAACAGACCGAACAGAAAGGTCTTCTCACTGATTCAGCTGAATCTTTACATGAAGGTTTTTCTGAAGTCTAGCTGTTATAACAGACATTCACCTTGAAGTAGACATGCCGAAACCTGCAGGAAGAGAGGAAACCTTTACTGCTCTAAGGCAAGTTATTGACACCTGGTGAGGAAGTGGAGGTGGCTATAAATCCCTGTGCTTTAACCAGCTCAGCCAATTCTCCCTGAGGTGATATTAACTCATTTACATCCAAGTTTCGGCCAATGACTAACCTGGGACAGGACGCTGACAACCGCCTGTCTGTTAGACCAAAGCAGGGGATCACTGCTGTGGGAGAGTAGTGGGCGACGCTCAGGTGTGAGGAGTGGGAGGTGTGAGACACAAAGGGGAAGAGAAGGAGTATATGAAGGGGGAGGAGGAGGAAGATGATGAAGAAGAGGAGGAGGAGAAAGTCTAAAGCTACTAGAGCCAATAGTAACTGGCAAGTGCTGGCAAGTGCTGGCAAGTTGAGCACCTAAAAGAACAGTTCAGAAGTGAAACTGACAGTCTGTTGTTTTCAGAAGTGCATCATCATCATCATCATCATCACAGCCTCCACTGTGTGTCTATGCGTGTGAAGGTACAAACATCTGTGTGTGTTCATGCATGCATTTCAGTAACGATAAATGCAAATGCATACAAACCATACAAACCTTTTGCCCCACTCCAACAGTGTCATTGCTTCTCATTAATCAAGATTTTAAAGGGAATGTTTTTGATCTCTTCTTCTTTAACAGACATTATTTCCTCATGTAGATTAATCTACTGTATCTAATAATTTCAAATGGGCTATTAAGTGATTTTGCATTGCCACTTTCCTCATTTATTACTGATTAATATTATGGTTGATTAAGTGATTAGCTGATGTCAGAAATTAATTGCCAGCCATTCAGATGATCAATTAAACATGCGAGTCACTTATCTTTCTAAAATGTCAATTATTTGTTAGCTCCAGTGTTTCATAGCACTGTAGATGAAACATGGTGGAAAGTGTTTTTTATACATTTCTGAAATTTTGTAGTCTAAACATTACATCAAAGAAATAACAGACAGATGAATCAATAATATAAACATTTGTTGGGTTATTTTCTTCACGAAAATTTAGAAATCCCAACAACAGTAATAGTGTGTTCATACCAAGCACAGAGTGAGTGTTTCAATTTAGAGTTACCTATTAACCTATCCTGCATGTCTTAAGATTGTGGGAGGAAGCCGGAGTACCCAGAGAAAACCCACGCTGACATGGGGAGAACATGCAAACTCCACACACATTGGTGTGGCCTTACTGGATGACTGCCATCTCCAGAGCAGGGGTAGAAGATACACATCTTATGCTGTGGCAGCACTGACCTCATATCTCAATCTACAACTGGCACGCCAAACATCTCCCCAAATTAGCTCCTTCCTCCTCTCACCTTTCCACTCCACAATGCTGCTGCTGACCCTAAATGCATCTGGTGTTAGAATGCAGGGACTAATTCAGGCTCTGTATGCCAGCCAGGGTGTATTTATACCACTGGGGCTGGATGGCATGGTATGGGCTGGGTGCTGGACTGATAAAGAGGCCAGCTATGGGAGGAATTAAAGCAGCTTATTAGCCTACAAGCTGAGGAGCAAAGAGCTCAGCATCTATAGCAGGCCATGAGCTGAAATAAATGAGTTAAATACTGTTTAGTCTTGTAGACAGTAGACTCACACACAGACAGAAAGAGGAGGCTATGTAAACCATGAAGAAGCCTGAGGCAGGTCTACAGGAAGTCTGGCCCTCTGAGTAGAACAATGGGCTGAGGGAAATAAGGCCACACTGCCACACAAAGAGCAGGGAGGAGGGGAATCACAGCCTAAAATAAGTGAAGGCATAAAACACTGCTTAATGTGGGTCACTGCCATTATGGCTGCCTCAAACTCAGGGTGCAGGAATATGTGGTGGAGATGTGCTTGACAAAAATAAATAAATAAATAAATATGGTTTATGGAGCACCAAAGGCAACATGTTGATATCAATCATGGCAGCATTAGTGTCGTCTGGATGATGGTGCATCATGGGGGAGGACAGCAACAGGCCTGATCAGAATTGTAAATTATCTCCAGTGAAGTGTAGAAGGGTAGGGGCAAACTGAGACACATGATAAAGACATGGGGGTGGGCAGCTTTGGGGAAGAATGAAAGGGAGGGGGATATAATGCTCTACTAATGCTTGATTTATGTTCGCTTCAGACAAAAGCTGGGATATAAACTTACATTCATAGTGTTCTTCAGTATTCTGGTAACATGTACATGGATCAGCTGGTACAACACATACTTTTGCTTAGTTGCTTTCCTGGTGCCTCATGTCCAAAACACAAAGGCAACATGTCCATTAATGCCTGTGCTGCACACCGGACACATCACATAGGCTGCTTTGCTGCATCGCAAAGAGGACAGTGGTGTCCCTGATGCATCAACGTCCATCAAACTGCAATAATGATCCTCTTGACAGCATAAGTTTGTGGGGGTGGACATGGGTTCATTCACAGATATTTACACAAATTTTATACTGTTTTTAGATTTTAAAGGAATACTTCACCCGCAAAATTACTCAACACGTGTTGCCTTGAATTTATGAAAAAAATGTTGTTTTTCTAGCATACCACCATGGTGAACAAAAAAAATAAATTCTTTATGAATAAACAAAAATGGGGACCATGTTAAACCACAGCAAAACTATCAAAACATCCACTTACAAACTCTCACACAACTCATGTAGTATAATCCAAGTCTCATTTATGCAGTCTTAAACTCAGTACTTCCCAAACACATGCGTTTTCACTGAATGCCTGGGCATGTTTCAACTCTTACATGGAGCTCATATGCACTGGGCACACTCAGCATGCGCTACTTGTAGGTGGAAGTGTAAATCTTGTAACACTTCAGCAAAAATTTATGTTGATCATACTGCACGATTTGTGAGTGAGTTTGTGAACAAATATTTTGATATAGTTTTGCTGTTGTTGAATGTGAATCCCTACAACTTCAATTCATGAAGAATGTTCCTTTTTTTGGATTCTTCATTCACCATGGAGGAATGCCAGAAAGTTTTCTTCACAATTCAACAAAACACGCATGAGTAATTGTTATACAAATGGTCCATTTTGAGGGGGAAGTATTCTTTTAAATATCTGTTAATGTGCTTTTTCTTTTTCTATTCTGAACCCACCTTCCAACAGGAGCTGGATCAAACTAATTAGCTTGTTTTACACACAACTATGGATGTATTACAGGTAGGGTTGCAATGGTATGAGATTTTCATGGTGCAATAGCCATCTCAGAAAATATTGCGGTTTCACAGTATTACAGAATTTATATTATCAGTCAGAATGACCCTTAAAAGAATGAAAACAGAAGGGTTATTGTTGGTTAAACAAACATTTCATTACTATAACTGCAACTTGAAACCATTTTCTTAATAAAAATACAGTATGTGTAAAACGTCTCCCCTTAGAAAATAATTAAAATGAAGGGGAGATTAAATGTCCATTTTTTAAATATTGTAGATAAGCAAATGTACACTGTAGTTTACTGTCAACTCTGATATCACAGTATAACTTGAAACGGGTATATCTCCACATCCCTAATTACAAGAATTTTTGATCATAATATTTTATGGACTATGTCCTTATATCTTCAAAATGCATTTATTCTTCAACCAACAGTTAAATATGCAAAGATTTTCAATTTTCTACCACATGAGACAAAACAAAGCAGCAAATTTCAGAAGCTGGAACCAGACAATGGAAAAAAGGACTAAAACTAATAGGCCTAATTGATTATCAAAATAGCTGCAGATTCATTCTCTGTTGATCAACCAATTGATTCATCTAATTATCGCTACAACTGTAATTTCCTGTTTATTACAAGGCTTTTGGTTAACACCCTGCCTCAGAGACTCCAAGAACATCCTAATCAGTACTGTACAGGTTTTAGTACGTTTAGGGCCGTGGTTGAGGAAAAACAGAAAATTGGGATCCAAAGGTCCTCAGAGTTGTTCACAGGAGTCAAAGGAATCAGAACAAAATGTGAATTAACTGAATTTCACTGCCCAGTAGGACCTTAAAGAATGAGAGGACATCAAACAGTGATTCTGCTCATTTCTTTTCCTCTTCCCAGAACATTCTCAACCTCAGCATGCATGGGTAAAAAACTTGAGAAGGTTCTTCAATATATTCGTACGATATTATCAGAATACTTAAGTCATGATGCAATATTATTGTGATTTTAAATATGTGGCAATAAGTATTGTGATAAAAAAAAATTCAATATATTGCGATTTATAACCTTTTTTCAACTGTGAATTATGTCCCCAAAGGAAAACACTTCACTCCATTTTTTGTAGCAACAAAATTTATTTAGAGGACTGAAAAAGCAACTTATATTATTCTAGTGGGCTACCTAAAGTTTAATTTGTATTTGTAATATTAATAATTTATTGAATAAAAAGATAGATACTGTGTGACGATACCATATTGCCACACAAAAATATATATATTAAAAAAATTGCAATAATATGCTGTATCAGTGTTTTCAATAATGACATCATCAACACCTCCCACAACCATTTGTTTATGTGGATAACTGATTGATGGATATCTCAATAACTAGAGCTCTTTTATAAGTTTAACCTTGAGCTGTAATGATTAGTTGATTCAAGCTGGGGTAGGCAGTTTAATTTTAGTACACTGGGAAAAAATCCCATAATAACCTTTGATCCTATTATAATTCAAGTGGTCTGATAGAAAACTAGAAAACTACACACTGCGAAACTCCCAGGGTGGATAACTGATGAGTCGATCCAATCAGAGCTGATCAGATCAGATCGATGGATGAGAGGAGCAGCTGTTTGTGAGTGAATGCAAACTTTTAGTAGACCCAGCGCAATGAACGGTAAAGTTTCAGTTTCACTGGTCTGGTGTTCTGCTGCTCCATCTGTGCCCAGAGTACACTCTGCACTCCGAGAGCATGGTGCAATGAATAACTGAATAGTATTCCAACAGCGCTTATGGTCCAGCTCCAAAAATACAAAATCAAAATGTGGAAGCAGATGTTTTAATCATGGCAAGCCGCCACAAATAAAGAAATATGTGGTAAACTCTGGCTGTTTTACAAGTGCAGATGTGTGTGCACGTCCCCCTAGTGAAAGCCTGATTCAATAGCAGAGAATCCTGCAGAGAAAGTTGCTGTTCCAGCATCATTAACAACTGCCTAAACTACAAAGCAACCCAAAAAAGAAGACGGACTTATCAAACTCTCTAACAGAGAGTCTGTCAATAAATGAAATAAAACACATTAGTACCGGTGAAATGTTTTAGAAATGGAGATAAATTGTTGCCAATAGTTTAGCCTTTTGCTAACTAGTGCCAAAGGCACACAGCTGCAGCTTCAAGTTCATATTTAGGTAGCTAACGTTAGCTAAAGCCTCCCCGCTGCCACAGACCACCTCACCAGGAGGAGAGTGGGCAGCAGCTCCAGAGACAGACCCCCATTCAGCAACAGCAGCAACCTGAATCCAGCCAGCACAAACCCCAGCTCCAGAGGACCGGACAGACCCAACTCCCTGTCAGATCAGCAAACTTTCTGTTGCTGCCGTTACACAGGTTAGACCCAGCGCTGCCTCTGACCACTGGTCTGCTGTGACACGCTGTCGACCAACAGTCTGTCTCCGCTCTCCTTCTGGCAAAGCAGTCAACAGCAGCAGGGAGTGATGCAGAGGGACTGTAGGGTGGCTAGCGGCTAATACTCATCTTAACTGTGGCCTGATAAACAAAGAGCGAGTTGAGGAAGGGCTCAGCAAAAGAGCTGCGTGTATCTGTACAATGAAAAAACATTCTGCCCTCTTTCTTGTCTTTTACAGATTTCTGCTCAACCTAGCTTTAATCAATCAACAGAAAATTATTCTGAAACTATTCTGATTGTCAATTAATTGCTTTTTGTAAGAGATAATGCCTTAATTCTCTGTTCTCCAGTATGAGGATTTGGTGGTTTCTTTCCTCTAATTGTTGTTGGACAACACAAAATATTTGAAGAGGTCACCTTTGAAAATAATGGTAAGTTACACCCCTAATTTGACTTCATCGCTGACTATTAATATGTCCAATAGTTAAACCACACAGCAAGTTGTGCTCAGCAAGTTGAGTTGGGGTGATTGGTGTTATCAGAACAGACAGCAGGGCATATGGACTCAGTATGGTGGAGGCTTATCAGTGCCTCCTCTGAGACATGCAACAGCCTGAGGGCAACACACACACACACACACACACACACACACCAACACACACACACACACACACACACACACACACACACACACACACACACACACACACACACACACGATCCTTCTAATCCAAAAGAACACCCAAAGACATAAACAAAGTCTCACTTACAGAAACTGACACTTAAACACACTAAAGAATCTGCGAAATGTCTCCCTCAAATAAAACACATTTTCCACTGGTACATTTTTTAAAAGAAGTCCCCTTGATATCGGGTCAAAATTGTGCAATCACAGCTCACTTTTGACACATAAACACTTTACTATTCTGAACTTTGGCCAAGAGGCTCAGTTATGCAGACAGAAGCTACCAATCTGACTATGATGCAACACCTCAGCAACAAAGCATGCAGCCCTCTATGCTGTTAGAGCCAGATCCAGAATATAAAGCTTCTCAAAACCCCACTCTGGGGTGATATGAATAGGCTGTTATTGGATGGGAGTACAGTAACTGAGCCAATGAGTGAATGTATCTGGTGACAGAGTAAACAAGCTGCACCACCTCAGGTGTAGTGGCAGGAGGAGAGCAGATACCTCTGAATAAACACAACAACATCCTGTCAAATGTACAGGTATTAATCAAAACTCTAAATTTGCAACCCCTGAATCAACACTGCTCTCTGTCCCTCCAGCTGTGATGGCAGCATCACCACCTCTAACCACACTCGTGGCAGGCTTTAATGCAACTCTGTTTTCGCTCAAACAAGACATACTGGTCATGGGGGGGAACCTGTAGGCTTTATTTTGCTATGAAAGTCAGTTAAGACAAGTAGAATATGACGGGTTTTCTCCAGGAGTCTACATGCTGTATATGTGACCACAGATAATATCAAATTATTTGAGGAAAAAAATTTGTAAAAACAACCGTTATGAACAGTAGTTTCACTTTGACAGAGTCAGAGCGGTACAGCAGAGCACAGGAAGCTTAAATCAGATTGTAACATTTAGAAAAGATAGAGATGATCTGCCACTGTTGACACACAAGAAGCTCATCTACCTTAGGGACTGTTCTTTATTTATCAGAGGAGGGGGAGTAGCTGTGATGTGACTTCTTTTTATTTTTTGTTGTTTTGTTTTGCTTTTGGACCCTGAAGCTACAAATATTTTTCTTGGAGCCTTCCTGAGTGACTAGATTTTTTAAAAACTTACCCTTTGATTTCTTAAAGTTAGAAGTTGAAGACGAAATTCTGGAGTTGAAAAAAACTTCAGATTTTCACTCTTGTTGTCCATGCTGGTTAGTTCATGGTTTTTGACCAAATTTTAAATAAGACATACAATGAAGTGATTTTGATGACATTTGGCTCACCTAGGTAAACCCACCCCTGTGATTAATGGGCATGGGGCCATTATGGAACCCCTGAACATCCCATATAGAGCCTATTTTTAAGCCTATTTACTACCCACATGAGCCCTACATATAAATGATGGCTGTAAAGTAACGAACAGTACTTTAAATGACACCAGCTCGCTGGGCAGAGGTGCTGCTGAGATAAACTTGCTCTAACTCTTTATCCTTTTGTTAGTGTATGTACTCTACGCAGAAACAATGAGCCAGCAATTAGGTACTTAGTGTATGTGTCACGGTGATGACTTACAGTGTTATCTGTTTAGGTCCCTGACCTTGGGGTTCTGTGGTGTATAGCCTATCATAATACAATAACGCTGAATTTAATACACATGCTTTAGCGGCATAGCGGTGGAGGGATATTTTTAGTCAACAATATTTCTAAAATGTGTTGAGCCGGAGGGCTGTTGTTCTTTTTCCTTTCAAGCCAACAAGACGTCATAGGACAGTGAGCTCATACCTGCTAATTCGTCCGGTTCCAGTCCAGTTTCTGTGTCTATCCCACAGATAACAAAGTAGTGGGCGAAGCGGCAGGGCGCCGCGCCGGACACCGCGGAGCTCCCACTCATCCCGGCTTCAGTGTGCAGCGCTGTCCGCTACTAGTTCTCCAAGCGACACATCTCCAGGAAAAAGAGGAAAAACTGGATAAAAGGCTCCACTCGGGAACACTGCTTTTCCGTATTGATTCCTACGAGTAACTTGAAGCTTTAGAGTAAACCGAAGTTGCTTTTAAATGTTGTTCCAGTGCTAGTTGTGTTTCAGTGAATGTGTCCACGGAGCTTACCGACACACTGCTGCATGTGCTGGACTGGAGAGCGTTGTTAATCTCCGCCTCGGTGGCGTTCGGAGGAGTCGCCTGTCAGGGCGGGATATTCAAATCTTGTCCTCCGTTCAGTCCATTCAGTCTGTTCACTGAGACAGTCACAGAGGCGTCACAGTGAGGGAAAGGTGGGACTGGGGCCCTGGGTAATCACTCCTGCTTGTTTGAATCAACGCCGGGCTGTAGCTCTATAGAGCCTATGCCATAACCTGATGTGCACCCAATGTAACTAGTGGTAAATTAGTTGCAGCCCTCCTGTCTATTTTTGCAAGCTGAAATCATTTCCCTCTGTAGAAAGGAAGCTTTTATTTAGGCTACTTTTATTTTACAGTTAAGAAACAATAATTATGAAGACAGTAAAGCCTCCACAAAAATAGCATTTTAAGTCTTGTGTGTAATTTATCCTTAAGGGATTTATACTTCGGGATTTATCCTGGCTTCATATGAGCAGAGGAAATCTCCGCTCGTTGCTAGGCTAATTTATACAATGTAAATTGCCATAGGCTTGTGCTAATAACGTTAGCATGTTACATTTGTCTGTAAAAGTATGTGTTTAGTATGACAGTTGAACCTTGTGAATTGTAACAGAGTCGAAGTATGTACTGTTACCTTTGTTAAATGCTGCCGTTGTCCCTGGTTTAATATGAGAAGAGGAAAAGATCGCCAGCTGCTAGGCTAAAATATACAATGTAAAATGCCACAGGTTTGTGCTAATAACATTAACATGTTGTAGCCTATTTGTGGGGAAAATGTGTCCAGCAAAAGACAAGTGTTTTGTTTGTGAATCCTGAGAGTTATAGTGAAGCCAATTTGTGTACTTATGTTTGAAATTTTCTCTATTAATCCATGTTTAATGTGTGTTTTGGGTGTGTTTTGAATCAACTAAACTTTACAGCACTTCACAGAAACTCCAATGCCGACTAGTGTTTTGGAAGTGTAACTGCAGAGTGACACAGACACACCACGCTCACAACAGCGTAGGCAACGTGTGTAGGTTACGTGTGTAGGGTCTGCACACAACTATAAATCCTGCTTAATAATTTTTTATTCCTAGGTTTACAGAAGTGTAAAACTGCCAGGCCAGAAAACAAAACAAAACACACACAAAAATATCAGTATTAGGTAGGCTAATAAGATGAAAAGTTTCTTGATATAACAAGAATGTTTTTACGAGATATGTTCATGTTATCACAATAATTTTATGTTACACCAAGAAACTTTTTTAGTAGCCTAAACATTATTATGTGATACAGGATCATGTAATTACATGAAACCAGGGGCGTAAATACAAACATTGCGACCAGTGTGGTTGCACTGGGGCCTGTGGGGTGGGGGGGCCCATAGAGCATTGGGAGAAGAGTGGGTTCTTGAGAGTGATTCAGATTGGCTCCTAAAATATACAACTACAATGTATGTAATATTCATTCATTGTGCAAAATGAGAAAAAGCATGTTGGACAATTCCGATAGTTCACTGTAAAGCCAATATCAGCCAATACTGATGATGAACTGATATTATCCCGACTTTAAAAACTGTTTAAACACAAATTATGTACTTTAATAATGTTATTAATAGACTAAAACATGCATGGCACTTCCCTTTCCTCATGGTTGACCATGCTTGTTAAAAAAGGGGCGTGGCTCTACTGCAGTCCACTTTAGATGATGTAGAAGAGTAGAGGATTTATGTAGCACAAGGTCCTTCATTTTACTCTTACAAATACATCAGAAAAATTCTGATCAAAAGATAGCCTATTTTGTATCATTTTTAACACTAACTTGTAATTATTTGTGTAATCATTGTTGTTTTAAACATGTGTGTTTTGGTATTGTTCAGGTGTATGGTTTGTTTATTGTAAACATGCTATTATAATTCAAATTTTGGGGTCTATCTTCTTTCTTTTGTTTTGGTTTTTCTTTGTGTGTGCTGTAAGAGCACTTTTGGATCAACTCTGTTTGTGTTTAAAATGCTATGTAGATAAAATCGATTTGATAGTACCAGGAAAAAAAATCATTAAATTTCATTAGAAATTAAAAAAAAATCTCCCCATTTAAAAAATAAAATAAAATCTTAACATAGTGTTATTATGTGCTATAAACATAGTAACAGTACTGTCCCTGTAAGTACAGCTGGATGAGCTTGAAAAGACACAGACATTATGAAAACTAGAGGCTGTCATAGCAACAACTGGATCAAAGGCACAAGACCGGAGAGGATGGAGGGCTTTTGTTGATGGCCTATGTTCCTAGAGAATACAAACGCCTAAGAAGGTAGCCCTTGGTTACAGAAGTTATTCTACAATCAATGAATGGATTGGAAATGTTTATAATAGTTATATTTCAATGTGCATGTTTGTATTTATTTGTGTTGTGGATATTCACTTTGGTTTATGTTAATTTTGTCTGCATTTAGTAATTTAATACTTAATCAGTGCCCATTTTATGCCTTTGGACAACCTCTGGCCCCCCAGATTGGTAAATTTAGTTGAACCATTTTTAATTTCATATTGACATACGGATATTGTTTTGTGATAGGATAAATTTTCCTGTGATATTTAACGATTAATTCATATATTTTAACATTTTAAGGTGCCTTTAATGGTGATTTTGGATGGTTTATAGAAGTTTTTGAGAGCTAAAACCCCAGAAAATGTGATCGCATCATGGTAGTTACTCATTGATTCATACTTTAAAGGGGCCTTCATTTTTAATCAAAGATGAAAATTCAGTGGTGACTTATGTTGTGTTCACGCCAAACTTTGAACGCTAGAATATTTTGTGTTAACTCGCTTCATATGTGCAAATAAGTCACGTCATACACACATGAAATTGCTGAATCTATGAATAAACTTCCACCGGTACATCCTTGGTGTCATATGCCCCTGGAGGATCTCAATGCTTCTTGCAAAAACACAAATGACGCGAAATCGTGACATGTCAATTGCACTGCCTAGTGGGAATTTGCATCTAATCACGCCTTTACATTGACCTTGCTTGTTATTCACTGGCGCAAATTGTTTCATTTGCGCCCAGTGTGAACACAACATTAAAAAGAACAGTGTGTAAGATTTAGGGAGATTTAGTGGCGTCTAGTGGTGAGGATGCAGATTGCAACCAGCTGAAACTTCTCCTGGTTAGAATTCCTTAAGTATTCATTGTTCAGGAGGTTTTTTACCAAGAGCTGAATTATCTGCAGAGGTCTCTTCCTCGCCAAACAAATGGAGCAGGTGATAAAAACTGCTAGAAACATTGATTAAAGCAGTATCATGTTACAAATCAGTGTTTCTCCAACGTTCTCCTCATGGAAGGGCTAGACATTACAGTGGCCAATGAAAAATTGCAAAAACGCAAATGGCCCAATCTAAAGCCTGTGTTTGGTTTGTCCGCAGAAACATAGCAGTGAACATATCAATCTCCATAGATGAGTACCCGCTCCCTATATAGATATAAATGGCAAACTCGAAGGTAACAAAAACACTACAATTCTTATTTACAGGTGATTATACATAACAAACACTCATAACAAACATATTTGTTATAGATTAATCCACTTCTGCCAATCTATCCCCCAAATCCTACACACTGGACCTTTAAAAATCATTGAACATATTATGATCTATTAATTAATCCATCAATTATTCCCAAATCTGGGGTCAGTCTGGTCACATTTACAAAGTAACAAGACCAGCCCTAAATGTGCACTAAAAAGGAAATATTAGGACAATTTCAACTTCCGCATTCTGGGGTGACCTCCATGGTATTAGGTCAATTTTATAGTTTTTAGTCCCCAGTCCATGCAAAAAATAAATAAATCACTCTCTGAGCATTTTGCAGAGGCTCCACTGCAAAATGCTGTACAGTAATACGAGAAAGGGAAGGAAGAGACCAGTGTTTGTGGCCCACGGTAACAGGACAACCATAAGTTTATCAAGGTGGACATGAACTCCATATCATCCTGTAAATAATTACTTAATTTAATTTTATTTCACTGCACAAAAATCCATCAGATTTTGTGATGCAAAATGGTCAGCTATTGAAAAAGACATTTGAATTTATCCATTGTTGACAGATGAGGTGTTTACGCTCCAGTGATATCACAGCTGTTGAAATGTATGACACAGTGTCAGTACTATGGGGCCAAAATTTTTACAGCTGCCAATTTAACATGTACCCAGGTTACAATATATGGTTTAACACAGGAAATGATGTCCATCATTTCAAATGGAGAGCTACCATTTGTGCATATATGTTGCAATGTCTCCCTCTAGTGGTGAAATAGAAAAGCAGCTGAGACAAACAACAACTGTTGATGGTAGTTGTTTTAATGCCAGTTGGTAATAAAAACATGCTTGTTTTTTTCTCATTTTTCATTTTGTATTTATTCATTTATTTATCTTTAATAAATCTTTGGTCATGAAATAGACTAAGTAAACATAATTTATAGAAATTTAAAGAAATACATGTAGGCTATATATATATATATATATATATATATATATACATATACCGGTATATATATATATATATATAATGGTTGTCTGTCTCTATGTGTCAGCCCTGCGATCGACCCTAACCCTAATCCTAACCCTAACCTGTCCCAAGGTGTACCCTGCCTCTCGCCCAATGTCAGCTGGGATAGGCTCCACCCCCCCAGCAACCATCAAGAGGATAAAGCCTGATTTATGGTCCTGCGGCGTACCTACGACGTACCTACGTCGTTGCCGTGACGCCGTCGTGAACCCTTCGAACTTCTCCATCACTCCATTTCGTTGCGGTGCAATTCACCGCCAGAGCGGTAGGAGGCTGCGTTCCTTTCCTGAATGGTTATCGTCGTCTCTAGTTGATTCTTTGTTTAGCTTCCGGCTTTTCCGGTCACAGAGAAATGAACGCGGAGCACGGACAGACGGCTCCGTCCGTATCCGTATCCGTATTGAACGTTGAGCATAAATGGGCCTTAACACTGCAACATCTACATCGCAACAGAAGATGTTTAAAGATGGCGGGGATGGCGCAATCTGGAAATACGGAACCGGAAAAGCGTTGCTACCAAGCAAACCAATCACAGCCCTCTCGGTCTGCGCTGGGTTTGCGTTGCCTCGACGTGTAGTTACATTTTTGGGGAGGTGCACGTCAGGCTACGCCAGGGGCTACGACGAGCCTTCTGCGTAGCCACGTACCATACAACGTAGCGACATCGTTGACTTAACGCAGGACCATAAATCAGGCTTAAGCAGTTGAAAATGGATGGATGGATGGATATATATGCATATTATCTATTTTTCGATGTCTGAAAGTTAAAAGATAAAAGTTGAAGACAAAATCTTGGAGTTGAAAAAGCCTCAGTTTTTCACTCTTGTCATGCATGCTGATTATTTTTTGTTAAATTTTTATAGACGTAGAAGACAGTCACTTAGATGAAATATCACTAGTTTAAGCTCAGATGTGTTTGTTTTTTCTGACAAAAGCATTCGTCACACGATGTCTCCAAGCACCATCGGAAATATCTAATGATAATTTCTCTTTATACAGTGTTTGGCTATGATAAAGTTTTTATGGTTAAGTTTTGTTCTTGTTTTTTTGTCTGACAGAACCAGCCATTGCATATGAAGTATCTACAAGCACTATAAGTATAATTTGGACATCTAATGATAATAAACATGCCTTCCAAACCCGAAGGCATATTTTATTTAAAAATTCCCTCCCCTAAGCAAAAATAAAAAACATAAGTCCCTCCCCAGTGCTTAAAAAACCATTTGACATACCTCTCCTCTCTTACACCACCCCGTCTCCTCATAAGTAACGAATAGTCCCTTACTTTAGGGCAACATTTATATTTCAATAGTTTTTTTACTACCTAATTATCATATAAAGCATATTTTACTATTACACTTTACATTACTATTATTATAAATCCATTTTTTTCCAAATCAATTTTTCATCAATTTAAACATTTCAATGCAATGTCTCCCTCTAGTGGTGAAATAGAAGGCCACATGAGACAAACCGATCATTTCAGACTTTTTATGTTTTCAGATTAACTTTTTAAAAAAGTTATGCAACATAGGAATAGTGCAATTAGAGCTGAGTTTTCAAAGTAAAAAAACAAAACAAATATACAAAACAAATATAAAACATACAAGTATTTATGTTAATGATAACATGTAAAGTGTTAATACAAGTGGAATTTGTAAATTTCTTTTTTTCTTTTCAAAAATGTTGTAGGCCTGCATTAATAAAAGAGGGACAGTGGGAGCTGGGTGTTGCACAGCCCCATTGCTACCCTGAGGTCTTGAACTGGTCTCCACCCCCCATTTGATTTCTTTACCATGTAACACCCCCACCCTGCCTGTAAAGTCCACAATGGCACCTTGATCTATGAGTAATTGATGACAGGAGCAATGCCTTCAATAGCCTCTGGGCTAAGTGGACAATGTCTTTAACATTGTCTAAAAGTTGACTTTGGCTGAACAGTAACAGGAGTTGCACCCTTTATAGTCCCAAAATCAAACTTGTTTCAAGCCCACAGGGTATCAGGCACTGTTGATACCCAATGTCTCCTCTTCAGCAGTCAATGCCATAAGTGTATTTGTGTGAGTGTTTGAGTATGTGTGTCTGTGTTTGCTGCTCAATGTGCTGATCTGCCACCACTGACTCCTGTGGCTGCATCACCAGCAATCCTGGAGAATGAACAAAGAGCCCCTGAGGTGGTGCATGTGGCCAGGAGTCCCCCTGATCTTGTCCTTCACGTTTCTCAGTCCAAGGAGTAGCACAATCACATGAAATATGCCCGAAGCCTTCACACCTGTAGCACCTCAACTTGTGGCCAGGGTGAGCAGCAAAGACAGTTTCCATACGTGTACAATAATCAGCCACTGACTCACCTTCCTTCTGCTTGGTGTTGTGAATTTCAGGCCAGTAGACCCTCAAGTGTGGACTGCATCATACAACCTGTCCACCATCGTGGTGAAATCCCTTGATCCAACTGTTGGGCTGGTGGACCAGTTGGAGCTTGAAACATCTGCGAAAGACAGCCTCCACTTCCTGCATGGTTGGATTATACAAGGCTAATAACTGTTGCATGGCTGTGACCCATTCCTCACCTCCAGTCCTTTGTGGATCAGGCAACTCCTCTGCAACCTCCTTCAGCTCATTTGGCTGCCATGGCCTGTACACAAGCACTTTTGGATCCCAGTGGCTGTGTACTTGGTCCCCTGTTGGTCATGGCTGGAGGTTGGGGAAAAAAATCATGGGCATTTGGTGCATGACAGTCAGAAAAGCAGGGGAAGGTCTGTACACTTTTTGCTCCCAGTTGAAGTGCAATATAAATTTATTTAGCACATCACAACAAAAAAAACAGTGACACATTTCGAGCAGCGTATGCTCTTCATCAGACAACTTAGGTGCTGTGAGAAGCCATCTTAAGTAACATAGATCACATGATATAATCAAGATCACATTTTTTTTTAAAAACAAACAAACAAACATTCTGATCCAGAATAAATGATCTGATCAGTTACTCCACCATGGCCCTGTCCAAATACCCACACTTGCGCCCTTGTGCCCCTTAATTGCGCGCTCCCGCTAAGGGGCGCAAGTGCGTAGGGTGTCCAAATTGTCTTCTGTTGTTATCAAGGGGTGCAAACCTGCGCCCTTAATGCACCCCTGAGGTACAACTCACCATCTTCAAACGGTAACTGACGTGTCCGCGAGCCGTTAACTTCGACTGACAACAACCGTTATAGAGGAACATAACGCCAAACAACACGCTGTGTGGACTTAATAATACATGACAGGGCGTTAATAATGAAATAATATACAGTTTACAGTTGACCTGAGGTTTGTATGATAGTCCACATCACTTTACAGTTTTGATTGTGTCTTTAATTATTATTATTTTATTACCGTATGTCTTTAGGCCTATAGTTTATTTTATATCACAATTTACCACAATTTATCCAAGCAAAAAACGTTTTAATAGTAATAACAGTAATCTAGGCTACGCTAAAAAAAGGCTAGAGTAAAAAAAGATGTTACAGCTAATATACACATTATTAACAGGTAAATTCAAGAATAAAATTTAATTTAATTTGCCTGTTGGTTGGGCATAAGCATCAATACTTGGATCTGATGTAGATGCCACCTTCTCCTGCGGCTCCTAATCCTCCTCATCATTCACTGATTGTATCTATTTATCATTTGCAGCAGCAGTGCTGCAAACAACATTATTTCCTCTATCGCCATGTTTCGTCTCCTAGGAGACGGACCAGCTGGACCCAAACGGAAGTGACGTGTACGCAACTGTCCCAATTCTCCTTTTTAAACAGCATCGATCCCTTGCGCACTGCTGCTTGGAAAGACAGCTGACAGAAGGTAAAAGACCCCAAAGGTGCTTGCATGGGCTAGCAACCCATGGCAGCAGTGCTGAGGCCTAGCAGCCTTGCTACAACCAAAATTAGCTACAGCCAACATAGGGAAAATACCACAAGAGTCAGAGAAGGGGTGGAAGATGACTCACAGGTGGATTACACGGTAACAGACATTGGAACGGACACGACTATGCATTGGATCTGTGACTCAGTGAAGGATGGGGGCACGGACCTATCCACCAGGGCTAGAATTAGCAGCACTCAGGGCAAGGCGAGCGCATCTGTAGAGGATAAAAGTAGCACAATCGAGAACAAGATGCTTCAGGGTTGTCCTTGTGGCTGGCAGAAAGTAACATCAATAAAAGAAGAAGTGTGTGGCAGAGTAGCAATATTGATCAGTACTTCTTAAGAAGTCAGTTGAGTCAGATGAAGTCCAGCAACAGGTAGAAAACCACAATTCGCAGGATATCAGTAACACTGCCACTGAGGAAGAGGAGGTAGTAAGAGGGGATGCAGGTTACACTGAGGTTAGCAGGCCAGTCAGAGAGAGAACCATGGAGCAAAAAGTTAGAGTTAGATGGCCTAGGGCAAATGACAGTAAAGAATGGGAGATAGTTAATAGAGATTTGTCAGCTGTCTTAAGCAGGCTTAGAGGAAATGCAATGGGGTGCATGAGAGAAAGAGGAGTGAGAGGGTACAGTCAGGTAAGTCTAGGCGGCAAAGAGAAATAGAGAAGTTAGTTAAGGAAAGGAGACGGTTAAGAAAGCAGTGGAAAAAGGCTACAGAAGAAGAAAGGGAGGGAATTAATGTGCTGCAAGAGGAGTTGAGAAGCAGGCTAGCAGCTCTTAGAGGGGCAGAGCATCTCAGGAAAAAGAAGAGGAAGAAGGAATGTGCAAGGACAGCTTTTTTCAGAGTTTGTTAAAGGATTGTCTAGCCAGGAAAAGGGACGGCAGCTTAAAGCAGCAAGGCTAGAGGTTGAAGAATATTTGAGAAATACATATTCAGATTTAGAGAAGAATAGGATAGTAGGTCTTCCACCGGATATCCCTCCATTAGGAGGGATAGAGCATGAGATGGATGTCAGGCCACCTAGGTGGAAGGAAGTTCAGGAGGTGGTCAGGCGTGCAAAGGCTTCTTCGGGCCCAGGGCCTAATGGGGTCCGCTACCAGGTTTATAAAAGTGCACCTGATATCCTTAAATTTTTGTGGAAACAGCTAAGAATAGTTTGGGAGAAACAAATTATCCCAAGAGCATGGCGTAGGGCAGGGGGTGTCCTCATTCATAAGGAGAAGGAGTCCCTGGATCATAGCCAATTCCAGATGATTTCTCTCTTGAATGTAGAGGGGAAGATTTTATTTAGTGTAGTAGCGCAGAGATTAGCTAGCTACTTGGAAAGGAATAGCTTAATAGATATTCTAGTGCAGAAGGCAGGAATACCAGGTTTTGCAGGGTGTTTAGAACATACTAGTATGATCTAGCACCAAATTCAGGCAGCGAAGATTAAAAAAAAGGGACCTGCATGTAATATTTTTAGATCTTGAAAATGCGTTTGGTTCAGTACCACATAGCCTCATTTAATTTTAATTTTGGTAATTTCATATACTTTATTAGTCCCCCTGAGGTGAAATTCAATTTTTTCACTCTTTTTGTCAATTACACACAGGTCCGAAAGACACACATATGCACAAACAGGACCTATACATGCAAAAAGTGGAGAGATGTCAGAGTGAGGGGGCTGCCATGGACAGGCGCCCTGAGCGGTTAGGGGGTTCGGTGCCTTGCTCAAGGCCAGGAGGTGAACTGGCACCTCTCCAGCCACCCGTCTATGCTCCATATTTGGTCCGGACGGGGACTTGAACAGGCGACCTTCCAATTCCCAATCCAAGTCCCTATGGACTACTTTGAGCTACTTCAGAGTGCATTTGACTACTTCAAAGTGCCACAGGTAGTTGTTTACTTAGTGAAAGCATATTTTCAGGAAATTAGGTTGTGTCTAAGTACGGCAGGTTTCACAACAGGCTGGCAGAGGCTAGAAATAGGTATGTTTCACAACAGGCTGGCAGAGGCTAGAAATAGGTATTATGGCAGGGTGTACAATTTCTCCATTAGTATTTACTATGGCGATGGAAGTAATCATCAGGGCTTCCAAGTGGGTAGTAGGTGGGGAGAGACGGCAAAACTGGGTGCATCTTCCACCAGTTAGGGCTTACATGGATGACATGACACTGGTGACCACAACAATGCCATGTACAAAGAAGCTACTAGAGAAGGTAAATAAGAACCTCAAGTGAGCCAGCATGAAGATCAAGCCTAGTAAGTCTAGAAGCATCTCAATTCGTAGAGGGAAGTTAAGTGATAGGAAGTTTGTCATAGATGATGAGGAAATCCCAACAATTAGAGAAAAGTCAGTAAAGAGCTTAGGTAGGTGGTACAATGTGGAGTTGAATGATGAGGAACAGGTGGTGACATTTAGAAAAGATGTGGCTGAAGGATTGGACAGAATAGATAAATCAGAACTTCCAGGAAAGTTAAAGTTGTGGTGTTTGTAGTTCGGGCACTGTCAGTTTATGAAATTCCAATATTCGTTGTGGAGGGAATTGAAAGGTTGGTTAGTTCCTATATTAGGAAGTGGTTGGGCGCTCCTAGGTGTCTAGCTAATGTTGCATTGTATGGAAAAGGGATACTTCAGCTGCCAGTATCTAGTTTAACAGAGGACAGAGCTGTTGTTATGTGGGAGTAAGGACATGGAAGTTAGGAGTGTGGTTCCAAATCCAACCAAGGGGAGGAAATGGAAGCCAAGATCAGCACTCTAGGAGGCAGAGGCAGCTCTTAGGCATGCAGAGATTGTAGGTAATGTTCAGTTTTGCCAGGGAGGCCTGGGGCTTGGCTCAGGTAATCCGGTATGGAATAAAGCAGGTCCCAAAGATAAAAGAAAGCTGGTTGTGGAACAGATACGTAGACAGGAGGAGATATTAAAGGGATAGTGCACCCAAAAATGAAAATTCCTTGTGTGAGACCGTGAGACATGGGCACCGCGTTCATGTGTGTTCACGTGCTTTCGCTGGTCTTGCACGCAAGCGCACACACATGAGTGCAGAGAGGCAGTTAGAGGTACAGGCTACAATGAGTCTAAAAACAGAGTTCAAATGACGTTTTTCCAAACAACTTTTTATGTCGGAGCTTCAGGACACTTGGATCACTACGGACGAGCAGTATGGAGACAGGGGCGCAGATGGGATTTTTGAACTGGGGGGGACCAAGCTGTCGGCAAATGATTCCAACTCAATTAGTTATTTTGTGTAAATATATATATATATATATATATATTATATATATACTGAAGCTGCGATAAACATTAGAATCGTGTGTTTTCTGACTGAATGAACATTGGTAAACAAAGATCTACCTGATCAACACTAGCCATACAAAATCAAACTGTTATTTGTCTGGTATGTCAATCATGTACAAAAATTAATAATAAAATAAAATTGAAATGATTCACACGTGTGCCTTCATGTAAATGATTATAAACATAACAATGTGTATGAGAAGTATAAACACTTAAACAACAGATTCACATAAATAAAAATAAGTAAGTATAGCCTACATAGCATGAAATGTGAAATGAAATCACCAGCTCAGTCATTAGACAGTTGTATATGATCACTATGGTTACCGCTACAGGCACAGGTACAGCTACCAGCTCCTCTTAGGACCCCCGTGCCTTATGGTGCGTTACATTTACAT
>NC_065528.1:2253930-2256828 GCF_006386435.1 Epinephelus moara | reverse complement strand
TCAGGGTTTGATTTTGGTTTTGGAACAGGGAAGAAACGTATATCTTTTTCCAACCTCTCCAGGTAACGACTATCAATAATACACGACGTGCCCCAGACACAACATTTAGCTCTAAATCCACAAAACCAGCCTGAAAATGAAGGAAATCTGAAACGACTGCATTAGAGTCAATGGAGCACAGCTGTGTTGTTGTCCAACCCTGGTCTGAGCCGGCCCAATGCTACGTTATGGTCAGTTGGTCAGTTTGGTCAGTCTGCGTTTTACCCTCAAGTCCTTCTGCTGAAATTGACTGAAAATCCACATTTTAAAGCTGATATTTTAAAACATTTCTTCCCATGGGTGCATGCCCCCGGACCCCACTGCAGGGTTCACATCGTAGTCACCTCTTTCACCCTTGATGAGTTTCCACCCGTTGAAAGTTGCTCTCTTAATTCACTTTATTCACATTTAGTCAACAGTCACATGGAGACGAGAAGAACCTGGGTCAGAAAGACTTTGTTTAGTGAAGTGAGTTTACTTTGATCCCAGATTGGTTTTAATCTCTGACCAGTTGTCCTTCCTTCAATATGCACTCAGCACAGTGGCTTTACATTCCTCGGCTTTACACACACACACACATGCACACACACACACACACACACACACACACAGATTGAACAGTGTATCTGTTCAGGCTGGTCAGGGTCCACCTGCTGGAGGGAACCAGCGTGTTTGCTTTTAGAGGTTTTACGAGAAACCTGAAGCCTCGCTGGACACTGTGACTGGGGGGGGGGTATTTAATGGAAAGAGGAATTATACATGCAAAGTGAAGGTGAATGGAGTGAGATGGGGGCAGAGTAAATGGCATTTGGCACCCACTGAAGCGAAGACGTGTTCACTCGAGATTAAATGTTTGAACATGACTGAGAAATGTTCTGAATGCTCCAAATGAAAAGTCTGTTAGCAGAAGCTAGACTTCTAAACAGATGTTAGTGATGCTGCAGTGTGAGTGAAGGATAAGAATATTGTTTTTAAAGTCACCAGTAGAGATTTGAAGTTTCTTGGCCCTGATAGACGGTGGGCCGAACGCGTTTTTCGTGTTGTTGATCGATCTCCATCGATAGAGTACACAGTTTTTTGTGTGTGATAATAAACAAATCTGTAGAGTCCGGGAAAATTTGTTAGCAGCTCGGTTTGATCATATATTTTCACAAACTTGTATTTTAATTGTCACTCTGCTCAGGCAACTTGTGGGATAACTCTAGCTGATGAACCAATCAGATTATAGTTTAGAGAATATCAACCAATGGCAGACGGCCTTAGGACCTGAAAATGTAAACAGGGAAAACTGACAGCTCCGTCTTTTTTTGACTTATTATTGTGTCAAAATGAACAGTTTAATGTAAATATATGATAATCACCATCATCATTAATATATGTATGTAACATGCTTGTATAATCTTAGGGTCTACACAAATCCCTTTTGCAGGTGCTAAAAATGGCCAGTGTTCTGATTTATTTTTCTATGTATGCCCCTGTTAAGTTTCTTTTATATTGCTGATAATAGCGACAGCCTACAGTCTCTGCGTTGTGTTGTGATAATGACGGTGGACTAACGGCTAACAGTTAGTAACGTCAGTTGACACCAACAACGACACATAGACGCTCCGATGTCAATTCAATGATGACTGTTTATTGCTTACAAGCACTTCGGGATCTGGGGGATACAAGCCCGGTCTCAGTAAAACTATTTAATATAAATAAAATCATAAGGGATACAAGCCCGGTCTCAGTAAAACTATTTAATATAAATAAAATCATAATCAAAGGAAACTTACCATACCAATAAATGATGTCAACGTGACGAAGCTTAATAACCGTTAAATAACAAATTACATGGTCAACGGTCTAACCTTGACCAGGATCAAAGACCATACCTGTCAAGTTTTGGATCTGAAAATAAGGGAAATTTTCCGCCGCCCGCCGCGAGCCGTCCCACCACCCCAACCAAGCTCCGGTATCCCTTACATTTTAAGACAGGTGCACAGGAAATCTAAAATAACCACTTGTCAACCACTTACTAACTACAATTAGGTGATCAGAATCTGATAGGCCTACCTTTGTTGACATTGAAATGCTGTGAACATTCCTACGTTATAATACGGGGTTATTATGTTTTTATAATACGGCAGATTTACGGGAAAATACTAATACGGAAGGACGGCGGGAAAGAGGGGTAAAATACGGTAGTTTCCTGGCCAAAACGGGAGACTTGACAGCTATGTCAAAGACTTACTATATTACAAATTACATAAAAGACACTATTGATACAGATGAACCAGTACACATTGATAATCACTCTGAATGTCAATATAGTTATAATTAGTAATAAAGTCTCTCTCAGATCAGCTATACATTAATATTTACAGGTTTCCATTTAACATTCACACACTGACGTGGGGGATACAAGCCCGGTCTGACTTGTTCCCCCCGTGATGGGCTTAATAGCTGCATCGTTACCTTGGATACTGTGTAGCCAAGTATTAAATTTGAAATATAAGATAACAGCATAAAAATATCAAAATAACACAAATATGTACACCTTACAACAATTAAATAAAGGTAAAATTACTGGCAAAATTATATTCTATATTACAAGATTTTGCTATTCGACATAGTGACCATTTAAAGCTCAACTGATGTATTTAATGTAACATGCAAGAGGCATATGTTACATCTGCTTCTCTTATTGTTCTAATACCATACAAAAGAGTAATTTTAATATATATTTCTTAATAATAGACCCTAAACTGACTAGTTTATAAGCTTCTAGAGTCTAATGAATGACCTAATAAACTACAATATACAACAAGTGATGAGTCTGAGTCGTTTTCTCCACTTGATTTGATTTTTTTTTTT
>NC_065528.1:2252006-2253196 GCF_006386435.1 Epinephelus moara | reverse complement strand
GTGTTTACTTCCTATTTGGGCGAATATCATTGGCACACTTCAAGTCAGGTGACGCTGGAACTTGTTGGTGATTGGTTTGCGGTATAGTACGCCATAGCGTTTGCCTGATTAGTTTATCAAATGTAAGTTTAGTTTTCATAAAAATATGATCGAATTGAGACTGCCAACAAACGGAAACATGTTCAGAAAAAATATATTAAGTTAATGTTAAAAAAGCAGCTACTCTATCGCTGAGGATCGATCATTTCAAAAACAAAAGCAGATAGCGACCTTCGGCCCACCGCCTAAAAATTGAACACCTTGCTTTCCCAACTCAGCAAGGATCTGCTCCAGCCTTTCCCCTTCTTGAATCGGTGTAATGTAGATTGGATTTGTGCTTGCTTTTTGTGACTGTCATTTTGAAACTGCGCCCTCTCCAAACATGCTGATTGAGAGAGTTGTGCTCGTTTTCCTCACTCTGGAATTACTTATTTCATTCAGACCTGGCACCATTGCGCAACAACTTCATGGCGGCATTGTTTACTCCAGAGATCAGCTGATCGCGCTGAGGCCGGCCGGTTGTCATTCCCGACAACAACATCTCCATCAGCGGCTTTCAGACTGTTCGGGCCGACCAGGACTGCACCGAGAGCGGTAAGTGCAAAGGAGGGGGGCTTGCCGTTCCAGTAAATAACCGCTGGTGCAGTCCTGACCTTATTTCCATTAAGGAACAAATCTGTTGCCCGGACATTGAACTGTTTGCTGTTGGACTCAGGCCGTATTATTTGCCCACAGAGTTTTCACATACCATTATTGTAACTGTTTACACCCAGAGGTGGTTAGAACAATACAGGGAGAGCTGAAGATGAAGATAAGGGAGGCTAAGGAGAGGTACAGGAGGAAGCTGGAGAGGAAACTCCAGCAGAACAACATGAGAGAGGTCTGGAGTGGAATGAGGACCATCACAGGACCAACAACCACAGAGGAGTTGAAGGCAGCGTGGACGGGGCCAATGACCAATGAACTGAATCTGTTTTTTAACNAGTGGAATGAGGAATGAGGACCATCACAGGACCAACAACCACAGAGGAGTTGAAGGCAGCGTGGACGGGGCCAATGAACTGAATCTGTTTTTTAACAGATTTGACACTGCTGGACCTGCCCATCCTCCCCTTGACTCTTCTGCTGTCTGTCTTGGTCAACCATCTCCC
>NC_065528.1:2205006-2249652 GCF_006386435.1 Epinephelus moara | reverse complement strand
ATTATTATGCTGATCTGTTCTGTACGACATCTATTGCACGTCTGTCCGTCCTGGAAGAGGGATCCCTCCTCAGTTGCTCCTCCTGAGGTTTCTACCGTTTTTTTTTCCCCGTTAAAGGGGTTTTTTTGGGGAGTTTTTCCTTATCCGCGGACGGATTGGGGTCACTATAAATCTGGGGGGGACAAGTCCCCCCATCCCCAGTGCCATCTGCGCGCATGTATGGAGATATTGTGTGGTTTCAATCATGTGTTTTTGGATATTTGAATCTGGGGTGCCTTAAAGGAATGGTGCACCCAAAAATGAAAATTCAGCCATTATCTACTCACCCATACGCCGAGGGAGGCTCAGGTGAAGTTTTAGAGTCCTCACATCCCTTGCGGAGATATGGAGATATGGATATCCAGATATGGAGATATTTTGTGGTTTCAATTATGTGTTTTTTTGACGTTTAATCTGGGGCGCCCAGCCTGCATTAGGTGGAGTTGCGCTGCTACCCCCTCTCCCCTTGGATCTCCGCAAGGAATGTGAGAACTCTAAAACTTCACCTGAGCCTCCCCGGCATATGGGTGAGTAGATAATGGCTGAATTTTCATTTTTGGGTGCACTATCCTTTTAAGTCTCCATTAGGTGGAGTTGTGTTGCTACCCCCTCTCCCCTTGGTTCTCCGGAAGTGTTGTGAGGACTCTAAAACTTCACCTGAGCCTCCCTCGGCATTTGGGTGAGTAGATAATGGCTGAATTTTCATTTTTGGGTGCACTATCCCTTTAAGGGGTGCAAAGGTAGTCGCCCAGGCTAAGCGGGGACAGTGGTTGAATTGGGAAAGTGTAGAGAAGAGGAAGCTTAGTTGGAGGGACTTGTGGAATATGGAGGAGAATCGTACTAGATTCCTGGTAGGGGCTACATACGATGTGTTAATAACCCCCTAGAACCATCATGCCCAATGTGTTCAGGTACCGCAACCTTAAAGCATATTTTGTCAGGCTGTAAAGTTAGCTTGTCAGAAGGCCGGTATACATGGCGACATAACCAGGTGTTGAAAAGTTTAGCTGCAGGCATCGAAGGGAAATGAAGACAGGCAAATTCAGATGGTTTTAAGAATAGGAGTTTAGCAATTAGTTTGTCCGTGAGGGGGAGAAATACAGAAGTGATAAGTTAGTAAGAAGGCAAGGGTGTGGCCACCTAGAAGGTGCTTGTGATTGGGAAATGCAAGTAGATTTAGGGGGAAAGCTTGTTGTTCCCCAGGAAATAGTTTGTACCAAGCAGAGGCCTGACATAGTGTTGTGGTCAGTGAGTCAACGGATAGTTTATTTCATTGAGCATTTTTTTTCTCCTTTTGTCATTAGCCGCATTTTTTGTCATTTGCCACAATTTCCCGCAAAAAATCACATATAAACGCAATTTTTGATACAATTGGCTGCAAATTCAAGGGTTTTGGCCGCAAATTCAAGGTTTTTATGCCACGAGTTCCTGGAGGGACTGTATATTGGAATTATGATATGTGGCGTGTGAAATAGGGTATGGTGAATGTGCTAGGAATGTATCGGCACGGTCTCTACCTGGAGCTCGCATAAACTAAGCCTGAGTTTGTTGAAGGTGGCAATGCTGTTTGGGCTGAGAAAGCCTACGAGTTTATCTTCTCTATCTCCTTTAACTTTAGCTTATATTGGAGCTATGATATGTAGCGTGTTAAATAGGGTATGGTGAATGTGCTAAGAGAGATAGTATCGGCACAGTCACTACCTGGAGCTCGCATAAACGGAGCCTGGGTTTGTTGAAGGTGGCAGTGCTGTTTGGGCTGAGAAAGCCATGTGTAAATAAGGTAAAGGAGGTTGTTGGGTCGGTGCGGGGAGCAGTGAGAGCTGGCATTAGGGGAGTGTCTCTGGGATGCCAGAGATCACTGTCTAGCCTCCTGGAGGTGTCGTGGGACCAACTAGACGAAACACTGGTGAAAGGAGGTTTCCACCTGATGACCCCAAAGACATGTTAGTTATCACTGCTCATTGGTCTGTATAGTTAAGCCTTGCAGCAGGCTGACTCGGCCGTTCTCTTTATACATCCATGGACTCGGCCTGTGGATAGACACACACACACACACACACACACACACACACAGTGGCCTCGAAAAAGCATCAATGCAAAATTAATTGCAAAACCCGAAAACCCGTGGTCCATAAGGGCATATTGTTCCGTGCAGGGTGGACCGAACGGTTCAATATTTTACAGAGGACCGTTGCATCCCTAGTGCACCTTGTGGCTTTTTCTGCAGCCTAACTTGCAGACTGGATGGCACTCTTCTTGGCCACCCCTGTGACGCCCAATCAGCCAAAGACTTTGCAGAGTGAGCGCCCTGCAAAGTCTCTACAGCGAACTTCTATGGGCTTGTAGAATGTCCTCCAGCCCTTGCCCCTGCACTCCTCCACCAGTTCCTGGTACTTTGCGCGTTTCCTCTCATTGGCTTCCTTAATCCGCTCTCCCCAGGGCACCATGAGTTCCAGCATGATCAGATGTTTTGAAGCCTCAGAGGTGATGAGCATGTCTAGCTGGAGGATCGTTGTTGCGATGTGCTGGGGGAACTTCAGCTGCTTTCCCAGGTCGACCTGCAGCTGCCAATCAGGGGCTGTGTGGAGGAGGCCTGTTGTTGTCTGTGGACGCGCTCAGGGTTTCTCTCCGTCTTTGATGAACAGGATTGCCTTCTTCGGAGCATGATGGTGTTTGCTGGTGCTGATGGCTAAGGCTACGCTCTCAGCAACTGCTTTGAGCACCTGGTCATGACGCCAAAGATAGCGGCCATACGCCAGGGCCTTTGGGCAGTTGCTGAGGAGGTGTTCTAAGGAGCCTCTAAAGCCGCAAAGGAGGTAGGAAGGTGTCTCACTCTTCCCCCAGACATGGAGGTTTGCTGGGCTTGGCAGAGCATCATAGACTGCTTGCACAAGGAACCGGATGCGATGGAAGTCTGCCTGCATGATGTTAGACCAGGTGACCTTACACTGTAACATGCTCTCCCGCCCCGTCCACTTCCCCTGCTGCCGGAGTCCCACTGCCCTGCACACTTGCTCTTGGGATTACAATTCCTGCGATTGAAAAACGGAATTTGTCAATTACTTTCCCCTTCTTCAGGCACCATGGACCTTGACTTGGAGGGCTTGAAACTCATCCTTGCCCATGTGATGAGTCTCTCAAGTCCTTCTAAAATCCACCTGCTCCCTGGGATTGATGTTGTGATGGTAAGGTCGTCCATATAGGTTTTTACGGGGGGCTGTCGTACACCTGACTTTATTAAGGGCCCTCTGCATTCCACTTCGGCAGCCTTGACCACCATGTTCATTGCAAGGGCGGAGAGGGTAACAGAGATGGTGCAGTCTGTTATTATTCCTTTCCCAAGGTGATGCCAGTCTGATGTTTCTGACCCAGATGTGACCCTGAGCCTGAAATTGTTATAATAATCCAGGATCAGGTCCTTGATCTTACTGGGAACATGGTGAAGGTGTAGAGCAAGCTCAACCAGTTTGTGTGGTATGGACACGTAGGCATTGGTAGACGAGGTAGGATACGCCACTGCGGCCTAGGGTAGATGCTGTGCGGGCTGCCTTGATGACCTCCTCAACCTCCTTCAGACTTGGCTCTGTATAGATTGGTTGACCAATAGCTTTATGATTCTTACATATAGATGCCTACATATCATATATGGCTTGTTGACACATCAGACTTATCAGAAATGCAATTGTTGATTCTGAAATTGGAAATTGCATTTCTATGAGTCGTAATCCTTTTTCAACATGTGGTAAATATATCCTTGTTATTCTTATTAGTGAAAAAGGAATTGGGGGGGGTGGGGGGGGGGGTTCCCTATTGGAGTATGGATTCATCACTCTCCTTAAATCAAACCATCTCTACGGGGTCTAATCGCCAAAGACTTTCCACATTCTTATTCATTCGTTCACATGTTAATAAATATTCTTTTACCATAAAAACGTGTCTCTCCTGATTTAAAAAGTGTTAATCACACTGCTTAGAGCACAGGAGTACACAGTAATCGGTTGTCATATATCTCATATTCTTTGTGTGTGTTAGGCAAGGAACAGATGTGACTAGAACAGAATGTAACCTTTCCACTGCGTGTAGTCATAATTCCCTTTGGCCATTCCAGCTGCTACTAGGCACATGGAGACCTGTACCAGGATGATGGTGGCCTATATCTATGTACACCTTTGGTACCATTTACTATGTCTATGTAAGCTAGCCTGATTTATGATGTCAATGCTAACCTTATTAAAAAATTACCCAGAGGAAATCCTGGAGATACTGGTGGCAGACGCAGCCAGGCATGAGCAGTTATGACTATATAGTTTTCCTTATTTGCCAGACACCATTAGAGGTGAGCGGAGGTTGAGTGACCAATGGGAAGGAGGGACCTTCCAGACCCTAGAAAAACTGCATAAAGAGTGCTGTGTTCATAGCAATTCAGTCTGCTCCCAGGACCGGGCTTGAGTTTGTTGGTGTTGCTGTCTTAGAGAACACAGGAAACTCTGCTTTTGCATCAGACTTTTTTCATCTCCAGAGAGTTGTTGGGAATCCAGCGTGGTCTCTTTTTGAATAGTTAAAAGTGGCTTTTTGTAGATTGCTGGGCAGCTGTTTTGGACTAATCTGGCCCCAGTGTTTGAGACAAGACTGCCACAACGATTTCCACTAGTGAAAACGCTACTAGTCAGCCCTATTGATTTAACTTTAAAATCGCTTGCCATAGCCTGAACCTTAAGGCATGCAGGCAGTCAAAAACTGACTTCATGTAGGCTAATTCCACCCCCAATCTCAAAGCTATGGAGTCAAAATTTTGAAGCTGCCAATTTCACATGTAACCAGGTACAATATATGGTTTAACACAGGCACTGGTCTAGTGCTGAAAAAGAAGAGCACGAGACAAATAGTTTGTTTAAGGCCTTTTATGCATTTTCACATAAACTTTCTTTCAAAAGAGATGCAACACAGAAATACTGCAATCAGAGCCGAGTTTTCACAGTAAAAAAAGTTAAAAAACAAATCCGAACATATGATGTATTAAAAAAAAAAAAAAAAGGATCGAAACGTCTGAAAAAGGTGAAAATTTTCAAATATAAACTGTTTTCAAAGCAAAAACACTGAACAACTTAATGCAGAATATTCATACATTTTGAGGTAGCTGGTAAAAAGAACGATTTTTTGTTGACACCTAAACATTCAGAAACAATGCCATTCCAACAGGCATCTGATAGTGATACACATACAGTGTACATATATATATATATACAAACTGTTAAAATACAGAAAATGCTTTGGAAAATCAGGAGGTCCACTTAATTACAACAACAGTAACTGATGTTTTCACTCATCAAGCACCTGTCAGTTTGGGAGTGAAACAAATTGTAGAAGCTGCCACCTTTTCCCTCACTGACTTGGGTCTCGGAGGGGTCTACTTGTCTTCCCAGTCCAGCTCAATTCTACAAAGAACAGCAGGAAAGAAATGGATTATGCCTGTATCTCTCAAACTAGAAAACCAGATGAAAAATACACAATGCGTCTGTTGGCTTTAAAACAATTGTTGTTATGCATATGAAAATGTATTACCTTTCATTGGCTTTGTCACCGTTTTTCCACTTGTAATTTTTACCAACAAAGCCTTCTGTAAAAATAAAGGTTAGGAACATGGGTTTTAATCAGACACCTTAAAAAAAACTTAATTTGACTATTATATGAATTTATTAACGACAAATAATGATCATTTTAGCGACTTCAAAAGAACACACTTAGTTTTACTGTGGGGTCCCGATGTATGTCATTTGTCCTCTGTATGGCCTCAGTCCTGCTCCTCTTCATCAGGAGGGGTGTGGTCTTGTGCGAGTTGTGCCTCTGTTTGGGTATCTTGTCACGGTGACTTGGTCCTGGTCTAACTTCCCTCAATGAATTATTCAAAGTTCTCAAGTCCTCCTTCATTCCCAGGCTAGTTTTTCCATTTCTCCTGGTCCGGAAGTGAACTGGGGTATAACCTTCCTTCCACCCTTTCACCAGTCTTGCCCGTAATGATTTTTCAGAAAATGATGGGCCTTTTGTGTTAGTGCAAAGATTTAATGTTGAGGAGGTGCTGTGAGACCGGTGTAGTTTAGGTGAAGACAAATGCTGTGTAGGAATAGATGAGCTCTGCTTAGATGAAGTAGCACTACTGGAGGATGTGGTTTCTCCAGGCAGAGACATATTTCTTGAGTAGGCTAAGCGTTGTCTGGCTTCAGAAAGTTGTCCACTTGTGGAAGGCAAGCTCCTGAGGGAGGTGGATGGGCTGTCCTGGCTAGGTAAGGGAAGCTGTCTTGAAACCGTTCTAGATTTTGGCACTTTGGCCTGAATGTTATTCTCCTTTGCATGGTGTTTATCATTTTCAGGTTGTGGTTTGGGCACAAATCTTCCTTGTTTATTTCTGTACAAATGTGGTGTATTCTTTTCACAGATGTCAGGCTTTTTGCTGAATACTGTGGAGATCTTTGGAGGCAGAGTTCCTTTTTCATCCTGCTTGTGAATTCTTTCAGCGGGTTGGGAGGGTTTCACAAGAAGAAAGCGAGGAATCAAATGATTAGGATCCAATGTGGAGTTGGACTCCTTGTCCGCAGACTGGCACTGCTTCTCTGGTGAGTCTTTGGATGACAGTCTGTTTTTGTGAGGCTGGGCATTACCAGTTCTACAAAGATGCCCCACAGTTTCAGTTGAAGGTCTGTTTTTTGCAGAAACTAAGTCATCACCAATGTCCTCTGATTCTGACAAGAGCAGATCTTGTGTATTTGCTTTCTTTTGGCTAAAACAGCTTTTTTTAACCACTTTGTCAGAATCACAGAAAGTTACTCTTCTTTTTAATGTCCTTTGTCTGTTGGTCGTGTTTTGAACATGCTCACGTTCACCATTAGCTTCAATCAGCTGTCCACTCTTTTTCACACTGTGTGACACATCAGAGCATGCATCTTGCATCACTTCTTCATACTGTGTAACATAAAGTTTAGACGGGTGCTGTAACAGTGCTGAGTCTGCAAAAGAGAGTTGGGTTTCTTCTTCAGCAGTTTCACACTCACTGTCCTCAGTTCGAGAGGTCTTTCTTGTTTCTTCTACACATGAGTTATCATCACTATCTGACCCCAAAGAGAAATAACTTTTCCTGCTTGTCTTTTTATAGCTTTGGTAACTGTCATCCTCTGAGTCAGTGTCATGGATTGTAATAATTTCTTCTTTTGAAACATTTTGTCCGTTATGTTGAACATGCTCAGAGGGAGCTTTGGTGCCAATCATCTGCACACACTCCTCTGTACTGTGCGACAGGCCTGCAAACGATGAATCACGGATCCATTGATGCTGCTGTGCTGGTAAGTCTCTAGATGGCAGGCTGTTATTTTGAAACTTTTTTTCAACAGTTTCACACCAACTGTTCCCAGCATCTTCACTGTCGTCTGAGCTTGAAGAGAAAAATCTCTTCCTTTTTGCCTTCTTTTTGCAATATTGGTCACATTCATCCTCCGAATCAGAACCACTGATAAATATCTCATCCTTTTTTGAAATCTTTTTTCCATTGGTTTTGGGATGAACACGCTTAGATGCAGCTTTGACTTTAATCAGCTCCCCAAGTCTTTGCAAACTGCTAGACTTGTTAAAGCAGCTGGTTTGAACTTTTTGCATATTTGTCACCTCAGAGCTTACACCCTCTTTTGCAGACACAACCACATCTGTCTCTAAGGGCAGAGGTGCTGAGCTCTCCAACAATTTCTTGGACACTGTCATAAAGTTGCGCTCTAATTCGGGTGAGTAATCAAGGCTGTCTTCAGTTTCACAGCTGTCTACAGACTCTCTCCTGCTCTGGGGTGTAAGTGGTTCTCCCTCAGAGTCCATTTCACGCTCAGGTGTGCTCCTCCTTAGTGCCAACTCAACCACGGTCTTAATTTTCATAGCTGTCTTTTGTTGTAAGGTTGCAAGTGTGTCAAATATCTCTAAAGGGGAAAAAGCAGAAGCTTCTGGATTTGGAGATGGCCAGTGTGTTGGACTTGTGTCACACTGCCGTTCTTGTTCCCCCGTTTCCCAAACATCAAGCACATTTTCTTGTGGGCTATCCTGGTCTTGCTCATGTGCTTCAAAGTTAAGGTCTGACACAACTATGGGAATTATTAACCAGTCATCATCCATCTCATCATCAGTCTCCTCTCCATCTTTCAAAATGGGGTAAGGACTACATGAAATAGAGTGGTTTTCCTGTTGCTCACTGTCATATTTTGGACATAACCGACCTTCAAAACCAGGATCAGTATTAGAATATTGTTGTGCTACAATAAGTGCCTCTATCTCTGGTGAAACCTGCTTCTTTGGAATCAGTTCCTCATCTGAAATGATATCCGTCGTCATCAGAGCCTGACCCTGCACGAGTCCATAAGCTTCATTTTCAAATGGTGACTGCTTAACGTTGGGTTCAGGTGCTTGTGTAGGTGAAGATGTCTCACCAGAGATATACTCAATCTGTTGACTTTCGTCCTCACTTATATATTCATATATTGGGTTTTCAGAACATGCTAGAGAGCTTACTTCCCAGTGCTCTAGGTTTGGAAGTTTTGTGTCCAGCTGTGGCATGTCATTATCTGATATGTCTTCATATAGTGGATTTTTAACCGTGTCCGTGGAGAATGCTTCCTCACCCTCGCTTTCATATGGAGGGGCATGTTTTTTGGCTTCAGAGAGTGACATGCTTAAATCAGTTTGTGAATCCACACACCCTGTGTCCTCTCCTAGATCTTCACAACTTGTTTGGGTGCTCAGCCATTCACTGTGGTTCATAGGAATTGATACTACATTTTGAATCTGAGTTTTATCAAGTGATGAATTTAACTTGGAATGAGCAGTTGCTTTTTTACTGGTAACACCACAATGTTGTTGATCATCAATGCTTTTATTTTTCTTTGTATTTGCGATTAGATTTTTACTGAGTGATGTGGATTGGAATGTTTTGTTTTTAGGTGCGACTGAAGTTGACTTGGTTTGAAGATCCTCTGAGATGTCAGTTATACTTTGCACACTGTCCAACCCTTCTGCCTCCACTAATTTTAGGGCTCCACTCTGCCGCTCTGGCATGTATCGTTCTCTGTCATCAGGCACTTCAACTTTTGTGTCCAAATCTTTGGAATTTGACCAAAGAGAATTGTTTTGTTCTTGTGACATGCTGCAGTTGAGCGTTAAACTGGTTTGCTTCTCAGTCAGATCATCCTGGGTCATTCCAGGCATGGATGTGAGAACCACTCGACTCTCATCTTCATTCTTTGTGCAGGTGAAAGCAACTTCCCTCATTATTTGTTGATATTCTGTGGATGTAAAAAGATGAATGTTATCTATATTTCCATTCCAAAATTGTTGCAGTATAACTTCAGAAAAATTCTCCATCTCTGCAATGGTCTCTACACTCTCCAGACTAGCAATGAGCTCCTTCAGTGCAGTTAATGAATACTGAAGAGTGGCCATGCCATTCTTTAAGTACTTATAACACCATTTACTATAGAAACTTTTATCATTGCTATCAACAAGTGCTTTATCGTCGCAGTCATCTGAATAAACAAGTTTGCAATTGCCATTTGCAGGCATAATTACATCCAAGTGCTTTTTTACTGACAAATTAAAATCTACTGATGCACTCTCAACAGGGTTAATAGTAGCAGCATGTTTTGAGTTTTCTACAGCAAAGGCTAGTGTACCTGATGAATTTTTCTCTGATGCAGATGTAGCACAATAATAACTGTCATTTTCAAATAGTGACTGCTTAATGTTGTGTTCAGGTGCTTGTGTATGTGACAACGTCTCACCAGCGATATCCTCCATCTGTTGACTTTCATCCTCACTTATATCTTCATACATTGGGTTTTCAGAACATGCTGGAAAGCTTACTTCCACATGTTCTGGGTTTGGGGGTTTTGTGGCTGGTTGTATGTCTTCATAAACCAGATTTTTTACAGTGTTCATGGAGAATGCTTCCTCACCCGATGCACTCTCAACAGGTTCAATTTTGGCAGCACATTTCGAGCTTTCTACAGCAGAGACTAGTTTACCTGTTGAATGCCTCTCTGATGCAGATGTAGCACAGTCACCTGTCTCTTCAACCCTCTTTGTAAATTCAGCATTTGTTTTGCTGCCCTTTGAACTGTCCTCTTCAAGTTCTTGTCCAACTGCAGCAGTCACAGCACAGTTGAGACTTTGCCATTCCACATCTTCTTTGTCAGGGGCGGAGGTTGTGGGGAGATGGGCCACACTGTCGACCTTTGGCATGATGCTGTCAGGCTGTGGTGAGTAGACCCTGTCTGAGTCCTTATTGGAATGTTCGTACTTTCTGTTTTTCTGAGTTAAAATAGTCTGATATTCTGCAATACTTTTATGAACAAAGTCCAGTATATCGTCATCTGTAGGCGGTTTTGTTTTTCTCACAGGATGGACATTTTCTGTGGATGACTGACTGCTTGGAGAAGGAAACATAACCTGCTGCTGGTGGGGGGTCGAAGGAGTTCCTCCTGAATTATCTAGGTTTTGTGTTCTAGTCCATCCACACTTTAGCGATGAACCTTTGACTTGCTGAGCTTTGCAGTGTCTTCCATCTGAAAGATTTGTAATAGTAATGACCTCACTGTTGGCATTAGTTTCCTCTGATGAAGAAGACGATGTGGTAGAGTATTTGGAATCTGAATCATTTCCTTTCTGTAAGGCAGTCAGCAGTGGACAAGATTCAGTGGCAATGGTACTGGCTGATGAAGCAGAATTCAAATGTCTTTGCCGTAGTCCAGGATTTTTGTTCAAATTTGACCCTTTCAGGGAATGTCTACTAAAATTTTGCCTGTGGCATTCCCTTTGTTTTCCGCCATTATAAACAGATTGTCTTACAGAGTTCTCATTCACCAATGTCCCAAAGTAACTGCTGCGTTGTTTAGAGACATGTACTGATGTATGAAATACAGCATTATCTTCCCTGCTTATTTGGTGGTGACTGTTCCAAGAAGTATATTTACTATCTGTGGGTAACGGATGCTGCAACCCAGTGCTTACTTTGTTTGCCTGTGACTCCTGATGGTGGTGGAGTTCCTGGAAATTTTGTTGTGATTGTGCATAGCCTGGCTGCAACTTAGCTGGAGTGTGAGCCACTCTAAGCTCCCCGGGATATTGAGTGGCTACCATATTGTTTTGTATTCCATTTTCAGGTTGAACCACTGGTACAGGTGCAGTACTGATGTCCTGAGGTGATGGGAGAACATCAACATTACTCCGGCACTGGAACGCAGAATACGCCCCTCCTTGGCTGTGTGGAAATCCAGATCGCATTGCATGCAGAGCAATCTTTCAAGCGATGACTTCAGTTCACTTCTCAGGTCTAGAAAACAAACAAAGGAAAATCAGTGGTCAACTAGTGTCATAATCACTACATTATGTGCCTTTTTTAAGCAGGGAACCTAAAGCCAGATTTTTGGTAGCATGCTTAATACCACTGATGAGTGTCGCTCGACAGAAATTATGAAATTTTGACACTTTATTTTCATATCACACACCTGGAAAGTTTGTTATGTTGCGGACATAGTCATTTTTGCAGTGCTACTAACAACGCCATGGATATAGTAGTTTTCAATCCAATCCACACCAACTCTGACATGCTTTTCATATCTCTCTCCCCAGAAGTATCCCTCAGTCAGCTGCAGCTCATAGTAAGCTGAGAAGACAACAGCTGGTCAAATTTCCTTCACCAGGCTGACTGGAAGCAGATATTAACTGAACCAAAATATTTCAATATTCAATGTAGATAGAGCTTCGTTAAAAACAAATATAGAGCCGGATATTTCTGTGATTTAAACAGCTGTTGGTGCAGATTATGCATCACTTAACATTACAAATAGTCTTGGACCATAAAAAAAGTGTCTCTGATTACAATGGAGACGACCCTAAACCTTTCACTTAAGCATAGACTGAAAATGGCACGTGACTGTTAAATTTCTATCTATCAAAAGTGTCCTACCATAAATGAGGCTTTGCATTCAACAACCCCTTCTTTTGGGGCGAGTTCCTCAACCTTTATTTGAGAGCTGCTCAGGTGGTGGTTCTAAATTCAAGTTCCAGATACTCTCAAAGGGAAGGGAACTTACTTTTCAAATGTTTTTTTAACAGATATCGAACAATGTTAAATAAGTTCTAAAATGTCCTTGAGGAGCTCTGGCACCTGTTGTACAGTCCTTCCTGTAACGTTACCAACAACCAGACTAAGTTAGCTAAATTTGTGGCTTCAACAACAGTGTAATGACCACCACCCAGAACCAAAATGGATGGTTCTTGTAACCAACGCTACAGTGTCCATTATTTTTATGTACACCCTACTCTAATGCACACACTACGATTTCACCTGCTTGGAAAGAGGTGAGAAATAACGAGAATTACTCCCACGCGGTTATAAGCCTCCTTACTGCACACCACTCAAGTTTCTCGAACAGTTTACATCCATGTCTGTGAAAGCATAGATACTTCACACCCATTGTCCCAACGACAGCACAGAAGATCTGTACAAGAAGCACAGTTTCAAGGTGGGCACCCAAAATGAGTGTCATTAATTAAGTAAACTGACTAAGCATTTCCCCTTCTGCTCCCTAGATATGACATTGAATAATAGTCAGAAAAATGTTTTATGCAGAACATTATGATGTCACAGTGAAGTTGACATTTGACCTTTTGAATAAAAAATGTCATCACTTCATTATATTATCGTATTGGACATTTGTGTGACGTTTTGTCATAATAAGCATATGAATTCTTGAGTTATGGCCAAAAACATATTTTGGTAGGTCACACTGACCTTGACCACAAAATTCTTATCAGTTTATTAAAAGTGGATGTTTGAATCAATTCTAAAGTATTTCCCTTATGGTGTTCTTGAGATATCATGTTCACAAGAATGAAACAGATGAGGTCACACAGACTTGACCTTTGACCTATGACCAATAAAATCTAATCAGTTCATCATTGAGTCCATGTAAATGTTTGTGCCAAATTTGAGGAAATTCCCCTATGGTATTCATGTTCATGAGACAAAAAGGTCACAGTGACTTTAATCCCTGACCCATGACCACTAAAATCTAACTCAGGTTACTGAGTCCAAGTGAATATTTGTGCCAAATCTGAAGAAATTCCCTCACGCTTTTCATCAGATACTGTGTTCACGAGAAGAAGATGGATGCAAGGTCACAGCGACCTTGACCTTTGACCGTGATAATCTAACTCATGGAGGTTACTCCTCCAGTCCAAGTCAACCTTTGTGCCAAATTTGAAGAAATTCCCTCATGGCGTTCTTGAGACACTGCGTTTAAGAGAATGAGATAGACAAGGTAGCAGTGACCTTGACCTTTGATCTATGTCAACCAGAAACTACTGAGATAGACAACTCCAAAACATAATGCCTCTAGCCATGGCTATCGCCGGTGCAGAGGTATAAATACCTGCGTGGAAACGCCAAACATTTGGAAAAAAAATCTTGACATATCACAAAAAAGATGGAAAAATGGAATATTAATAAAAGGTAAATGTGACTAAGTGAAATGCAAACACATTCAGCGAATAAATTATGATGTTCAGTCTTGACATATCACTGCAGTGGCCACTGCAAACTCTCTTCACAGTTTCTGGATGGCTTTTAATATGCCTATGTATACACACAAGGCTATTACCAGAACTCTTCGAAGAGCACATAGCTGTAATATTAGTTGCTTAAAACCCTGTGTTAATATATCCATTTTTTCTTGGTTTTTGACTGGTGCTGTTTAAATTACATCATTTAATTGCACCCTATTCTTTCAACAGGGGCTTTGTTCAATCAATCAATCAATTTTATTTATAAAGCCCAATATCACAAATCACAATTTGCCTCACAGGGCTTTACAGCATACAACATCCCTCTGCCCTTTGGAACCTCACAGCGGAAAAGGAAAAACTCCCCAAAAAANGTAATGACAGTAGCTTACAGCAACATTAATGAAAGTAATAATATTATAGTTATAATTCTGGCTACTGTGGTACAATATGTTGAAAGTATATATTAATATCTGGCAGTATACATGTGTGACAATAATCGTATGTGTATAATAACAGTAGAAGTATGACTAATGAATTGTTGCCACCTACTGCTTATCTAAATAAACCAACTACAACTATTAAACAGTTGAGGATGGAAAAGGCATGGCATAAATTTGCATTTCCATTTTCCAATTTTCTGGAAATTCAGTAAATGTCTCATCCTGTCTCTCAACACAAACTTCAGACAGTGCCACTGCACTCAGTCCTTGGCACCTTTTAAACTGCCTGTTCAAGGCAGGAATATTGCGCCATTATTCCACCATGCCATTTTGTATATAAGGTAGGGATGTAACGATTACCAGTAAAATGATAAACCGCGGTAAAATTAGGTAAAGTTAGTATTACTGTTTCAAATTTTAATTATCATTAAAACCGTATTTGATTACCCCACTTTGAAAAACGGTGATACTGCTCATTGCCTGGAAAAGAAGCAGCAGTAGTCCCTCAGACACATGCACAGTTTGCAATGTTTGGCCTCTGAAAACATAGCAGAAGGTGGAATCTGTTTTTACACTAACGGTGGCTGGTGTAATGATTGGACAGTGATCACGCAGCACTGCTCTCCTGATCTGGAATCTTTTTTCATCAACTGCAAACCTTTTTACTCCCCCCGTGAGTTTGCTTTATTCATTCTGGTCGGTGTTTACATCCCACCGCAGGCCAACGTGCAGGAGGTACAGCGCACGCTCGCCGACCGGATACTGTGTGTGGAGCGGATTTACCCAGACTCCTTAGTTGTTGTCCTTGGCGACTTTAACAAAGGTAGCCTCACCCATGAACTCCCCAAATACAAACAGTTTATAAAATGTCCGACCAGAGAGAAGAATATCCTGGATCACTGTTACACAACTATTAATAATGCCTATCACGCCGTCCCCCGCGCTGCACTGGGCCACTCTGACCATGCCACCGTCCACCTGATTCCCTCATATAGGCAGAAGTTAAAGCTCTGTAAACCTGTTGTGAGGTCATCTAAGAAGTGGAGCAGTGATGCTGTAAAGGATCTCCAGGCGTGTTTGGACACTACTGACTGGGGTGTTTTCAGGACCGCCACCAATAGTCTGGATGAGTACACAGAGGCTGTGACATCATACATCAGCTTCTGTGAGGAGTGCTGTATACCATCACGCACTATAGGGTGAGGTATAATGGAGTTAAATTAAATGAAGTTAAATGAAATTAAGTTTTATAGACATTTTTCTCTCTCTCTCTCTCTCTCTCTCTCTTTTTTTACTCGGGCCACTAAGAATATACAAGGGGCCAGTGAAACTCTGAACTAGAGGGGAAAAAATGTTATGTTGAACACTGTGCTAAGCCAAAACAGAACAAATAAGGAAATTCTGGCATCGCAGGAAGAAATGCAGCCGGGCCCACAGCCAAAAATCAAATATCGACCACTGTCTGTTGAGTGAATGAGCCGGAAAGCAATTTCATGAATGGGAAGCATGGAATAAAAAATGATCTCATTCATAAGGGAAAACATGAAACTAACACTGACACACAGAAGAAGCTCAAGGCACACAAGGACAAAGAGCCTGTGCCAGAAATGAAGGAAAGAGCTCCTCCTTGTTGGAGAAGGTGTTATCAGTGCTGTAAACAATGAAAGGATCATCACATACAGCCATCCAAGTGCCATGGTAAGTGGACTTTTCTCCCAGCTACTGTCAAACAACCCTGGAATCAAACATGTTATAGTTAAAGCTGTGCAATTAATCGTCTGGTGATCGCGCTTACGATTTTGAGGTCAAACAATTTCAAAATTAATGAAATCTAGGGTAAATGATTATTGGTCACGGATGCCTGGAGATTTTATTTTGTTTCTCAGAAGTCGCACATGCGCGATACCGCCCTCCTCCCCTCCTCTCCTCTATTCACTACACGAGCCAGTCAAGCAGGTTAACTATAAATAATGCGAGGGGCAGGTGATCGCGGAAGATTTTAAAAACAGCGTGCCGAAAATGGTAGAGGGAGAGCGAGAGAGGTTGGTCTGTGTGTGTGCGCACCGGGGCCGATACAGAGAGCAGAGGAGAATTGTAAATGCATGACCATGTAGAGACAGAAATGACATGCCATCGTGTAAACAATATAAGTCATCACGTGCGCTGCATAATCGTTTACATAATCGTGACTTCAATTTTGACCAAAATAATCGTGATAGTGCATGTGGAAGGTATTGACACCAGGAAAGGAGAATCAGAAGAAAAAATTTTTTTTTTAACGGACTTGACAAGCTGGGAGGATAATCATTAATCATTGGGCCTCTGCCAATCACTGACATAAGGATAAATAAATTCAGCTGCGCTAAGGTACTTGTACAGCGACTAGATACAGTTATACAGGGCCTAATACATCCAGACCAGACAGGGTTTATGGCAGGTAGGTTGTCCTATGATACCGTTAGAAGATTTTGTAATGTGATTTCACACACTCACAACGACAACTCTCCCATGGTGGTAGTCGCAATAGATGCTGAAAAGGCATTTGACAGAGTTGAATGGCGCTACCTGGTGGATTTACTAAGCCTTTTCAATTCTGGTCCAGTATTTATATCTTGGATCAAACTGCTTTCCCAGTCCCTGAAAGCATCTGTAAAAACCAATGGCCAGATCTCTGTCCCTTTTTGCCTGGGTAGAGGCACACGACAGGGGTGCCCACTGTCCCCTTACCTGTTCGCGCTCGCGATAGAGCCATTAGCAATTATGATCAGGTCACATAATAGGATATCAGGTATAACTATTGGAGCAGAAGCTCATGTTATATCGTTGTATGCAGATGATGTTTTATTATATATATCCCAGCCAGAATATTCGTTACCAGCACTATTGGATCTGTTAGGAAAATATGGATCTGTATCTGGCTTTACGGTGAATTGGGGGAAAACTGAAATAATGCCCATTTCTAATTTTGATAGTAGCTCTCTTCAGAACCAGTTTGAATTGAAATGGACGCAAAAATATATAAAATATTTGGGTGTACTGATCTCAAATAATTTAAATGATATGTATAAAATTAATTACACCCCTGCATTGGAAAACATAGAGGAAGATCTTAAATGATGGCAGACTTTCCCAATATCTATTTTGGGCCGTGTAAATGTATTAAAAATGAGTATCTTACCTAGGTTAATTTATTTATTTCAAATGCTCCCCATACAAGTCCCCGAGCACGTTTTCAAGAAAATTCAATCTTTGTTTTCCTCCTTTATTTGGAGTGGTAAAGTTCCGAGAGTTCGTATGAATGTTCTGTATCTCCCTCCTGAAGTAGGTGGACTTGGTCTTCCTAATATGAAACTATATTTTTGGCCAGCTCAGCTAAGACCACTAGCACAATGGTTTAAAATGCCTGGTGTATGGACCAGAATAGAAAATAATGATGTATTACCTCTGGATGTAAAGCATGCCCCTTACTGTGGAATGAAAAACCTTAGGAAAATAACTAGTAACCCAATTATACTTCACTCTGTGAGAATATGGAACTGTGCACACAAATTCATTAACTGGAATAAGCTTTTATCGCCGTTCGCTCCAATATCTATCTATCCGATATAAGTCTTTGGGCCTCAGAAAGACAGACAGAGTCAGCTCTCACCGCAAATCCCTCTGTGTTATAACTAAGAGTCTCACAAGAAGCCTTGGTGTTATCCTGGACTCATATTTAACACTGAAGTTATTGTTCTTGGCCCCAAACAACTGAGACTCTTTATCTGATGACATAGTTTCTCTTGATGGCATTGCTCTGGCCTCTAGCACTACCGTAANACTTTCCTCTTTGATAAAGCTTATAGTTAGGGCTGGCTCAGGCTTGTACCAGCCCCTAGTTAGGCTGACTTAGGCCTAGTCTGCCGGAGGACCCCCTATAATACACCGGGCTCTCTCTCTCTCTGTCTCTCTCTGTCTCTGTCTCATTGTGTCATACGGATTACTGTTAATTTATTATGCTGATCTGTTCTGTACGACATCTATTGCACGTCTGTCCGTCCTGAAGAGGGATCCCTCCTCAGTTGCTCTTCCTGAGGTTTCTACCGTTTTTTTTTCCCCGTTAAAGGGTTTTTTTTGGGGAGTTTTTCCTTATCCGCTGCGAGGGTCACAAGGACAGAGGGATGTCGTATGCTGTAAAGCCCTGTGAAGCAAATTGTGATTTGTGATATTGGGGTTTATAAATAAAATTGAATTGAAATTGAATTAAATTTCCACAGCCACATCAAATCCGTAATGTCATCTGCCTACTACCATTTCAAAAACATTGCTAGAGTCAGAGGCAGAATGTCAAAGCAAGACCTTGAAAGGCCCACCCAAGCTTTTATTCCTAGTAGATTAGATTAGCTAGGAAACATGATCACATTACTCCAGTTCTAAAATCCTTAGACTGCCTACCTGTCATTCAGAGAACAGTCTTCAAAATCTTGCTTCTTGTGTATAAATCACTCTGTGGTTCTGCCCAAATATATCTCTGACAAGCTTCTAACATATGAACCTTCTAGGACCCTGAGGACATTTGGGGCTGGCCTACTGACCGTCCCAAGAGTCAGAACAAAACATGGTGAAGCAGCATTGTGTTATCATGCAGTACAAACCTGGAATTACCTTCCAGATGATGTTAGACAAGCCCGGACCCTGACCACTTTTGAGTCAAAGCTAAAAACATTCCTTTTTTAACCCTGCCTACTCCACCCTGTAATGACTGCAACCTTATTTTTTACACTCAATCTTACTAATGACGAAAACTGTCTGTGGGTGTGTCTGTTCCACGTTTTTCTCCTCACTGACTTGGTCAATCCATGTGAAATTTGGCACAGTGGTAGAGGGTAATGGGAGGATGCGAATGAAGCAATATTACATCTTTTTTTTGTGTGTGCGTGTTTGTTTGAATGGGGATATGTATGTCTGATCATAAAATGGAAAATAAAAAATACTTTAATCCAAAATATTACATCAATTGGCCAAAGGGGGGCGCTATAGCAACCGACTGAAATTGCACACTTTGAATGGGCATATCTCATGCCCTGTATGTCGTAGAGACATGAAACTTTACACAGAGATGCCTCTCCTCATGAGGAACAAATTTGCCTCAAGAACCCATAACTTCCGGTCATACAAATTTTTTAAAAAACACTTAAAATCGATCTCTTCCTACGAAGTTTGACCGATCTGCATGAAACTCGGTGAACATAATCGAGGGACCAATATCTAAAGTTATCTCTTGGCAAAAGTTGGAAAACTTACTAAACCTGAGCTTCTATAAGGCAATGAATATTGCAGAGGGCGTGGCTCATCACATAAAGGTATAACATCTCAAGGGTTTCACCAATCACCACGCAACTTTGTAGGCATATGACCAGACATAATCTGAGGGACCCCTCCATTATTAACCCGGTCAAACAAAATGGGGGCGCTAGAGAGCTAATTTCTTATCTAGGCCTGACCACCATATCAATTTTTACTAAACTTGGTAGATATGTAGAACAGGACGCCTCAAGGTGACTGGGGAAATTTAACTCTAATTGGCAACTGGGTGGCGCTATAACAACAGAAAAATGCTTAAAAATGGCTAAAATGCGACCGATCACTGTGGCTCCCCCTGTGGCCGAATGTTTGGGTTTTTTTTCTTCTAATTTTTGGTATGACTAAGTCATGGTATGGTATGCTGTACATAATCACGGAAACTGTCAGTGTGTCATTCTGTCAGTCAGTCATTCTGTCTGTCCCATGTTTTTCTACTCACTGACGTGGTCAATGTATGTTTCCCATGTGAACTACCAGTGCGCCCCACTTTTAAGTCAATACAACATAAACACTTTAACCATCTGCCTTTCAACGTGCTATCTCAACTACTAATGTACAGTTTTAGCCCACTAACTATCCCACTATTGGCAATGGTACTACTGGACTTTAAATAAAACAATCGTACTATCAAATTCACAAAAACTCTGTCTGAATACATTGCTCCTCTTAATGGGTTCAGTTGACTATTTAATCTGCAATTTCCTATGACCTGTATCCCAAACACACGCCATGTGAAACTGTATGTGGGCAACTGTGCACTCAATGGGTATGGACTAGTTTTAAATAACCTTTTTATCTTTACACCTCTTGTCTGCACTTTCGCTATTTTTAATGGTGATTTCTTTTTAAAATTTTTAACATTAGTAATTCATTTTACCTTTTATATTTTTTCTCTTTTTTCTATTTCTTTCTCTATTTCATTGCTTTGTAAAGCACTTTGGATTACCCTTGTGTATGAAATGTGCTATACAAATAAAGCTGCCTTGCCTTGCCTTTAAGTGGTTACATTTCATTACAGTTCAGTCATAATATTTATATGTGGACAGCACCACTATCATTGTTCTCATCCATAATGATCATGAGCAGAGACAGCTGGTATAAATGGGCTATCAGGGCTACGCCCTGCCTATCTTTTACAATAAAGACGAGAAAATTATTAAATTAAAGAAAATATTAAAATATTAGTTATTGAACCTTAGAACTGAACCTATAGCAGCAACAGCACTAAAATAGTCACAAAAACAAAGGATTTATCTAAATGGGCTGATTTTTTACAGCCAATACTCCTAGAATCAGCTTCCAATCATTGTTGTCACAGCGTGAGTGACAGTTGTCGTGACAAGCTCCCTTAATTTACTGTCCAGTTGGGCTAAATTAATTCAGCCCAGGCCACTGACTTTTGGCCAATGACAGAGCGTGGAAGTACAGTGAGGGCCTGCCCGCTGTTACTGTAGTGGGAGAGTGAGCGTTGAGTCTTGCAAATTGTGTTAGCATCATGCTGAACGAGGTGGATTATTTTAAATGCTGTCCATCTAGCAGGACCTCATTCAAAAATCATCAGACTTAAATGACTTGGTGATTAACCTGTTCGCATCCCAGAAAGGCCATCGATGTGAGCTTCTCTTCAAATAACGTAGGCCCAAACACTAACCTCTTATTAAAGGAGCATTACTCCTTTCCTTTCTTTACCTTTCCTGTCTGTGTGTGCAGCGGAAAATAGTCAGTGTGTGCGAGTGTGCGAGAGAGAGCGAGAGAGAGTGAGATTTTGGCATCAGACCATTTTTGTAGCTAGCCTAATTCTCTAGTTTTGTTGTAGTGCATTGTTGCTGTAACCTGGTACTGTATCTCGGTGTGATGTTACTGTTACTGCAGCTGAACTATTGATCAGTATAGGCCATAGGCCTAATGCGTTAGCCCTCCCACCCAATTTCACCACGAGCCGCTACTGACGATGACAACAACCTCTTACTCAGTACCTCAAAAACAATGGATATTGCTGTGGATTTCAGGGGTAGGACAAACATTAGGTAGGACAAAACAGTGGGACAAAATGCTGCCTTGCCTCGCCACAGACAGCCATGTTCTTAATCATAAAACTTCCATATTACTTTGTTGTCGCTTACGTTAGTAAGAATATAAATCACTATGGCAAACTGCAAGGCATTATAGCATATGGTAGTCCTAATTTGGCAGATTTTTACCTAACTGACAAGCCATGTCATTAAGTCCAGCCAGAATAATAATTAGACCCATTAAGAATGGATCTGGTTTTAACTGCAGTCTGGTCAGTGTTAACCGGTCAGACATGCCCTGCTTATTTATGCATCAAGATGTAACGTTAGCTATTTTGGACCAAACAGGGGCTCAAGATGCAGATGACTGACAGAGCGATGATCTGTTTCAAGACCAAAAACAAGAAAAACAAAAGCGCATATTTAGATTTAAAAAAGCCAGTTGACATCATGTAATGTGTGTTTTATGATCTGGTGGAAGGTTTTTTCATTCAAGATATCATGTGAAGATAAGATATGATGGGTTATAGTGTGATTTGCCCTGCCTGCCCCATTGACTCCAACAGAACTGACACCAAAGTCTGGCTCCTCAAAGGCTGTCACTAATGTCATGACCTTTCCCTCTTAAAGATTTTCCTTGGTTACGACTAGGTAAAGAAGAGCTCACAACAGGCCTCTCTCACAGCAGACATTTTGACTTGTCACAATAAAATGATGGCTTTGTTCTGTTCTGGTGTTACAGTGACCATGACCAAGCATACAAGAGACCAGGAACCTGGGGAAAAAGCAGCTAAATGAAATTCAGGAAATCATAAATTTCAAGATTCACACCTGTACTTTTCTAATTGTAACAAGTCAAAATGTGTTCCGTGAAAATTGCCTATGGTTGCACTGGTGTTGTCCAGATTTTCAAAATAAAAATCCCCAGATCAGTGGCGCCCAACCCTGCTCCTGGAAAGCTACTGCGGTGCATTACTTAGATCTCTCCCTAATCTACCAATTATAATGATCTGCTCATTATGAAGCCCTTGAGGCTTGCCAATAATCCAGGTATGTGAAAATTATGCTCACTTTTTCATACAAACTGTGGAGGTGAACAGTTAAGGATGAATTTGGGGACCCATTAAGGAACTCACAGTATCTGAAAACATAGGTCCAACCTAAGTCTGTTCGAGATGGCATATTTGGTGCCCCCTTAAGTGTTTGTCCCACACAGTATCTTCCTTGGTACACTGCTGCACCAGCGCATTCTTAGTTGGGGGGATTTACTCCATTCCTCCTATTTTCTTTGTGAACAACTTAAGATGAGCTTGATCAATGATGAGTTGGCTGCTGGTGCGATCACAGGATTGTGACACACGCCACAGGCCTTGACGCTAACCTTTTTCCCAAGGAGCACATGTGCTCCTAAGTTGGAAAAGTAAGGAGCGCATAAAGAACTTTAGGGGCACAATGTAAATTGATCAAATAATGTGTTTTCCGTAATAAACGTGATGCAAATAGACATTTACAAGCAAAATTATGTAATGAATTTGTATACAAAATGTACAGAAAGGTAAAATCATCAAGTTTTGAAAAACTTGTTTTAATTTTGTCTTTAATGTTATTATCTTATATATATATATATTATCTTTGCAATATGATTATCTTATATAATGACATTACTATCCCAAAACATTCTCCAGGTCCTCTGAAACTCTGCAGGACTCACACAGAGCTTTCTCTGCGCCCACCGCGGGGTAGGGCGCAGAGGACAGGATTTGGGGGAGTACAGACTCGTTCAGGAGCTACAGCCCCATGGTGACCGCTTTCGGGTCTACTTCAGGCTCTTCTCTGCTATTGGACGCGCGGCACCGAGGTGTCGTCACAGCGCGTTGCGGTGAAATTAAAAAAATTTCAATTCGAGCGCAGGCTGGTGGCGCGCGCCGCCCAGCTCGGCGGCAGAGCGATGCGCTCTTGCGCCGCGGTAGCACATACACAAGGAATGGGTTCGTCGGCGGAGGTCTGCGCTTTGCGCGCTCTGTGTGAAAAGGGCTTTATTTCCACCCTGCCCAGCAGGGGTACTGTGGCGAACGGTCCCTAAAGGCCTCTACACATGATCAGCTGTAAAACCGCTTTGCGCTGGCTGTCCCATTGTTTGTCTATGGAGAGGGCAGCAACGCCTGACAAAGCGGCACCGCTACCCTTGGCGTCGCGCACGATATTCATTGTGCCGACAATGGCTTGGAAAACCGCCCATAACCGTGTCACACGGGGAAGAGGGAAGAGGGAAGAGGGAAGGCGGCTGGAGTTCCTCCAACATTTGCGGTTCGATTATCATATTTTTTTATTGACAAAAATATAGGCTGCTTCGGCTGATTTTTTATGCGCACATGTGCCCCTAAATATTTTTTACAGTTCGCACACACCTATTCTTAGTCGCAAATGCGAGTGAAACGCTCGCACTGTCGAGCCCTACGCCACAATGGAATTGGCCTTCTTTGGAATGCTTGTTGGAGCCTTTACCATAGCCATGGAGGGCCTCTGTTGCCTTATCATCCCCATTCCAGGTGTCCAAAGCTGTCTTCTTTTCCCCCACTGCAAATACAGATACTGTGTCACACCTAGTGAAGACATGGAACACAGGAAGGACCTTGGATTGCAAAAGACTTGGCAATTTTGTCGGGCAGGTATGTCTGAATGTCCAGCTCTGACATGTGCAATGGCTAGGACCACAAGACCTGTGTCCAGATTGCGCAGCGTGAGCTTTTGAAATCCTTGTGTGGCAGCACCCACCACATGGAGTATTGTCTCTGTATCCGTCTCTTCATGCCTACAAGGTGAACTCATCAGTTTCTTGGGGATGAGATGATAGACCACTAGGTGCTAAAGTGGAAATGACCCACAATTTGGGACTGGAAAGAACTTCAGATACATACCTGCCTGTGAGACTGCCAAGTCTTTGGCAATCCAAGGTCCTTACTAGGGATGACTTCATGTACAAAAATCTCTAAATATTTCGAGTGGGTAATTTTTTCACTGCTGGGTGGTGCTATTGCATTATACCAGTAAAGCCCCAATTATCCAAATACCAACCGAATGGGCCATTTAACCAACGCGCCGTTTTAATAGAACTGAGCACGTAGGCTACTGACCTGTTGCCAAACCCGGTCTCACACCATTTCTTGTCATATTCACAGTTGTTACCGGCCAGCCCTTCGCTTTAAGACGGTGGCCACGTGGGTGTGATGTAGGAGATGTTGTGGGAAGTAAAGCGGTGTATAGAGTGTACGGACGGGAATGCACCGTGAAAATAGGACTGTTCATGCTACGGGTGGTTGCAGTCTGTTTACAGTGTTTAGATAGGCTCCAGTTACAGCATAGTCTCTGTGAGAAGGCCCTGCATTATGTTATGCTATGTTTTCCTGCTGTGGAGGAGAAATAAATGTGCTTCTGCACGGATGTCAGTTCTGCATCCTCATTCTTCAAGCAGAGTTGGTCCGGACTCCTAGAGCTAGTTACCAGCAACAAGCCAAGTTGTAAAGATAATCTACAGGAAACCAGTGTCTCCCAACTACGGTTCGGAGCACCAGACTCGAGAAGGTAACACAGTCTATCACAGTTAGTCAACAATTAGAATCAACCCCCTCCCCCCTAAAAAAAAAACATTTTTCGTGTACTAATTTTTCATAAATGTTTACGATCTCAAGTGTACACGGACTCACCCCTAGTCCTTACTGTGTTCCATGCCTTCACTGACAGTGGTACAGTATCTTCATTGCAACCAGGGGAAAGGAAACAGCAACCAAGGCTCCAAAAAGCATTCCAAAGGAGGTCATTTCCATAGTGACACGCTTCAAAATCCTGCTCTATGATCTCACCAGAAGCCAACTTGACATCGATCAAGCTCATCTTGAGTTGTTCACAAAGAAAGGAGGAGGAATGGAGCAAATCCTCCAAACTAAGAATGTATTGGTGCAGAACCTCAAAAGAGTGTACCAAGGAGGACATGGTAACAGACAAGCACTTGAGGTGGCACCAAATATGCCATCTCCAACAGACTAAGGTTGAATGGACCCAGGCAAAGGGAGAGCATGTAAATGCAAAAAAAGCATCCACAAAGTTCACAGCTCTGCATCAATGTGGAGGAGACTGTAAAGCCTAGACTTTTGGAGAGTGTCGCTCAACCAAAACTAAAGAGCAGCCTAACGTTTTCAAATTATGCTTTGGTGAAAGGTTTCAGCTGTCTCCATGGTAACCAGAGACCCCCTGTATTCTTTATGGTCTAAAGAACTATGTCATCTATATGATTTTTTCTGTTACATTTAGTGAGAACTCTCAATAATATGACCTGACCTTATATTCATTAGCTGAGCAGCTTTCAGTCTGTGAGCAGCAGATACACCTCACTCACTACAGCAGGGTGACTACAGGTATGAGGAAGTTATATTTAAGACTTTTTAAGACCTTTTTAATACCACCTTAAAAAAAATTTAAGACCAAACTTGCGATGGAAATATGGACCAAAGTGAAAATATATTCTTTTACAATTAAAGGCATTGATGTCAGTTAGGAAAAATGAAAATAATCAGTTGATCTGTACGAATGATGGCTAGTCACCGTCCTCAGCACCCAGATCACTTCTGCTCTAAGTGTTGGCGTAGAGCCACAAGCTGTGCGAATGTCAGATGATGACGATGTTGGCTGTGGATTTCCCACCGTAACATCCTTGGTCGTAACATCCTTGCTGGCGGTGGGTAGAGTGGAGCAGAAACGGGCAATCGGAGTCTGCTGGCGGGCTCTGGTATAGTCCTTGTGCTTCCCGCTCTGCAAATGCGAATCCACCGCTTTGATTCCCATTGTCCCAAGTTTGAAATTCCTTCGGCACATAATGCAGTTGGCTTCATAAACATTTCCATGAACGGGCCTTAACCACGACGAGTAGTCTGTGTTTTCAAGCCACTTGTCATTAAATCGGCATTTTCCCATTTCGTGCAACCAAGAAGGCCACGTTAGCTAGCAAAGATGCAGCACACTCTTCTTCTTCTGCGGGTCTGCAGCAGACTCATTGCGTCACGTGATCTAAACGACGGGGCGAGATTTAGATCATTCCGTGCTTACCAGAAATTTTCGCGAGCACATTTAAGACCTGTCTGATCTGAATTTAAGACAATTTAATACTTTTTAAGGCCTTAAATTTGAAAAAAATTATTTAAGACTTTTTAAGACTTTTTAAGGACCCGCGGTCACCCTGTACAGTGCGCTGGTAAATAAAATTAATGAATCAATAAATACTAAATAAATACTATTGATTTCTACTCGTGGAGCTGACAAAAAAAAATTGGTTCAGTAAATGTCTGTTGTCAGTCAGCCTAGTGAAGGCAGTTTGTCTGGTCACTGTCTTCTCAGTTCCAGGAGAGCTAAGGAGCTGAGACACCAGACAAAGACACTGAATGTAAGTCGGAGTCCGTGTGGATTTAAAACTATTTTTTCCATGTGATGATAGTAATAATAACAACCCCATTGTGCAACAAAATATGATGATATCTGCAACATAATAAAATTCTCCATGTGCGCAACATGAAAAAAAGTGTTGAGTGTCAAAACGTTATGTTCTTTAAAGACAATTCACTTTTTTCTCTAGTTTATATGGTAAACAACACTTCTGGTTTTGCCTTCATTTTTCACAAATTTATGTTAAGCACCTAACACTAATTCTGCACTCAACAGATATTTCTCTCAAATTTAGGTGGCAAGCACATAATCCATCCACCAGTTTTATCTTGACATAGACATTCATTACAGTTTAATATGACTAGCACTACAGAAATGCATTTTTTGGTCACAGATACCTAAAAGAATTAGTCAGTATCTGGTGTGGCCACCATTTGCCTCAAGCAATAGGACATATCTCCTTCACAAAAAGTTGATCAAGTTGTTGGTTGTAGCCTATGGAATGTTGGCCCACTCCTATTCAATGGCTGTGCAAAGTTGCTGTTGGCAGGATTGATCCAGAGCATCACAAACATGCTCAATGGGTGACATATCTGGTGAGTGTCCAGGCCATGCAAGAACTGGGATGTTTTCAGCCTCCAGGAAATCCTTATAAGATTCATCTGTGATAAGAAGACTTCCCCAAAGTGCCAGATGCCATCCAAGGTGGGCAGTTGCCCAGTCAAGTCAGTTACAACAACAAACTGCTGTTAAGTCAAGACCTAGTGAGGACGACAAGCATGCAGATGAACTTCCCTGCATCAATTTCTGCAGAAGTTCTTTGGTTATGCAAACCAATTGTTGCATCAGCTGGAAGGTCCTGGGCTGGTGTGGTTACATGTTGTCTATGGATGTGTGGCTGGTTGGATGTGCTGCCTAATTCACAGAAACGACATCAGAGACGTTGAACGGTCAGTTCACAAGTAACAGCTCTGGTGGACATCCCTGTGGTCAGCATGCCAATGACCTGCCCCCTTAAAACTTGCGGCATCTGTTGGTTGATTAAACTGCACATTTTAGAGTGGGCTGTTTGACAATCTCAAGGCACGACTATGTAGTTATCATGCTGCATGAGTATCTTGATATGCCACACCTGTCAGATGGATGGATGATCTTGGAAAAGGAGAAATGCTCACTAACAGGATTTTAACAAATGTGTGTCCAAAATTTCAGAGAATTGAGTATAAAGAAATCTTACATCTTTAACTTAAACCTGTGCAAATAAGAGCAAAAATGTTGTGTTGCAACAAAGTGTTCCATTCAATCAGTTACTTTCAACAATTGACAGTATTACAGTTTAGCTTCCACCTTTTCTAGCAATGTACTTAAGCTCTTAGTTTCTTCAAGGAAATGCAGTTCAGCTTCTAATTCCAGTTTTACACTTATTTTCCAGGTTTATCGGCAGCACAGTCAATGCATTCGAGTTCTATATCTTTCAGGCAATTTGTTTCATATTTCTGCATTCTCAGCAGGAAATGCATTTTCTAATTCACATCTGTAGTCCCTTGACAGGTCAAAACAAAAAAACTGCACAATAAGAAACAGTACACAGAAAAACACAACATGACGTGATACAAAAAAATAGAACACACAACACATGCAATACAATGCAGGCAGAGTGTTCAACCTTGTGGCTTTTACAGAAAAAAAAAGAAAATTATTCAATTGGAAAATGTTTCCTGTTGAGCATCACTCATCAAAAGTGTTGAGTACCCAACCATAAATTAGGCTTAAAGAAAACGGTAACAAATAAGACAACAAGAAAGACGTTAACTGTTGAGGTTATCCAAGCCTCCACTCCAACAAACTCTTCATTAACCCACTTATTTTGCTTGCTAAACAAAAAAAGCTGTTCTGCTAATGAGATATATTTCGAAGTCTTGACGAATAGAGTTTGATCTCTCATATGTTTTGCTTACTGTATTCCACAATATTGGATTCTAGTCTATTCTGGGTCCTACTTACTGTTGTCCTAGTTCTGCATCTACCCAACGCCTTGACTACCGGCACCTCCTACCCTTGCACCTAGCTGTTAGCATAGCTCAAGCTAGCCAACGTGCTACATCCATGGCCTGTGACAACACAATGCTCACAAAAGCAAACAAACAGATTACAGACCTTAAGGAAGACATCCGCCAACTCTCTCAGGAACTGCAAGATAAACAGGCCATGCTGACCTCCTGCCTGGACCTGGCTCACGAACAGTCCTTGCACATTGTCTCCCTCAAAGCAGCTCTACAGGACACCACCCCATGGGATACCTCCACCTGTCCGCGGCCTTCCTCCTCCTCCACACCCAGCCTCCAGACATCCTGGGCTGAAGTTGTGATCCGCGACAGAAAGAGACTCCAGGATGCGACTGCCTCTCCTCCTCGCCTGAGCCTCTCCAACCGTTTCGAGGCGCTAGCAGACAACCCAGATCTTTGCCCGGTGCTGGCAGGCCCCGCTGCTAGTTCTCTGCACACGGCTGCTGGTGATTGTGCAACGCCTGGCTCTGGAAAGGCCGCTGGTCCCTCTCCGCTTGTGGACACTGGTGCTTCGCCCACGGGCTCAGGTGGCTCCACGTCTGGGGTAGCTGGTCCTACGCCTGCGGCTGATGGCGGCCCCGCGGTCCTCAGTGCCTCGGCGGCTGTTGGTGCGCCATCTCCCCGCTCCAGCTGCACTGCCTCTGCGATCATTGTGGCTGGCTCCACACTGGCAGCGTCCCCACGGCTCGCCGCCCCGGCGCCCATGGGTGACGTGGAGCCCTCCTCCCTGCCAGCACCCGCTGGTGCCCAGAGTGGCTCTGCTGTGGTCCCGGATAGCCAGCTCTCCTCCCGGACCAGCGCACGGCCCGGACGCTGGCTAGCAACCATCCAACCCAGCAAAAACCCTTCCTCGCCCACTCTTCCCTCCAACCACCCTGATCATTGGAGACTCCATCACAAGGAATATCCACTTCTTCAATGCCACCACCTGTTGTTTCCCCAGAGCCACAGTCCCGGTAATCCTGGGAAAACTCCCTGGGCTGCTGCAGTCACTCCCATCCTTCATTACCCCCATCGTGGTGCACGTGGGGACCAACGACCTGGCTTGGGGTGCCTCTGAGCTGACCAAAAGTGCTTTCACCTTCCTCCTGGACTTCCTACGCACTTGTGGAAAGTCCGTTTTTATCTCCGGTCCCATTCCCACACTTGGTCGCGGGGACGTGTGCTTCTCCAGACTACTCCTGTTGAACACCTGGTTCAAGCCTGCCTGCTATGCTCGAGGCTTCAACTTCGCGGAAAATTTTAATCTTTTCTGGAACCCTCCCTCTTTCTTCAAACACGATGGCATTCACCCTACCACCCTGGGAAGCCACACGCTGGCAGCCAATATTCAGCATGCTGTACATCACATAATGATGACTATTTACATCACACGCCCCCTCCACCGACACTCTCTCACCCCGTGCCAACAGCAGCACAGAGCACAGCCCCGCTCATCAGCGCCCCCGTCCGACCATATCAATCATTAACCCTCCCACCTGAGACATTCCCCATACAGTCCATCATAAAGCACAGACCACCCCGCCCTTACTGCACTAAGACTGAATAACAAAAACTTATGCCCCATCTTCTGCATTCCTGCCACCCCCTGTGCTATTCAAACCCAACAACACCTGAAACTGGCTCTACTCAACACCTGCTCACTGACCAACAAAAGTGCCATCCTACATGAATTCATCACATAAACTGGACTTCCTCTGCCTCACCGAAACCTGGCACAAACCCCTGGATTACGTCTCCTTAAACCAGACCACACCCACTGACTACACCTACACTGACAAACCCCGCCCAGACGGACGGGGTGGAGGCGTTACTACCATCTACAGGAAATGCTTAAAATGTCCACAATCTCCATACCTCCTGCTCAGTCCTTCGAACAAGTTGTCCTCAAACTGTCTGGTCCCACTTCCCTGGTCATTGCCATCATCTACCGCCCTCCTAAACTTAACAACGCCTTCCTCTCAGACCTCGCCAAATTCCTCACCCAGCTATCTGCCGTATCCCCCTCAATTCTCCTGCTGGGGGACCAGTCTCACCCTCCACCAACTCTCCAGTACCAACCTCCACATCTCGGATTACCTGGCCATCACTGTGGACTTCAAGACCCCCCTCCCTCCCCCAAAACTCAAACGCAATATATCCTTCAGAAATATCAAGTCCATCTCCCCCTCAGCTTTCTCTGACTCACTGGCAAATACTCTGTCGACATCCACCACCCCGCTGACCCCAAACCCCTCTGACCTGGTCACCCACTACAACAACACACTGTCCCTCTGCCTCGACAAACTGGCTCCCTTAAAAGCCAAAACTGTCTCATTCACTCACTCATCTCCCTGGTACACTTCTGAACTCCGTCACATGAAAACCCGTAAGCGCAAGCTTGAAAGACTTTACAAGAAAACCAGTCTCGCAGTCCATCTCCATGCCTATACAGACCACCTTTCAAACTAAAAAGACGCCCTCACTGCCGCGTGGTCCAACTACTACTCACAACTCCAATAAACCCCCCCCCCAGTCTCAGTCTCTCCGCCGCTCACTGCCTCCACCACCACTCAACGACTGTCACACTTCACCCCTGTCTCCCCCCTGGAACTCCTCCCCATCATCTCCAAGATGAAAAGCTCCACTTCTGTCCTGGACCCCATACCATCCTGCTTTTGCACCTTGTTGTTGTATATTGTCTTCTGTTTATCTCTTTGCACATGTATGTGTACTTCTTTTCTTTGGTTTTAAATGTAAAGCGTCTTTGAGAGCTGTAAAAGCGATGTTTAAATAAAATGTATTATTATTTGTTTTGTTAACAATAATAATAATAATAATTATTATTATTATTAACAAAACAATCAAACATGTTTTTGAAATGTACTGCTCAAAAATGAAGGGAGCACTTAAACCACGATGAACGAATTATTAAAGTTGAAAATCTTTACTGATGTACATTGTATAATTTGCTCTGAACAAAACGACGTAACAACGGTCAATGGAAATCAAAATCAATCCACTGAGGGTTGGATTTAAAATAAAAAATCACAAGCTGATCCATCTTGTGTGAATTTTATCATGGCAACTCATAATGTGACTCAGTAGTGTGTATGGCCCCCATGTGCCTGTATGCACTCTCAACAACATCTGGGAATGCTCCCGTTGAGTCACTGGATGATGTCCTGAGGGATCTCCCAGTGAGATCAGTGAGCTCCTGGACAGTCTATGGTGGTACTTGGTGGCGACAGATGCACCGATACGTAATGTCCCACAGGTGTCAACTGGATTTAGGTCGGGGGAACTAGAGGGCCACCCAATGGCATCAATGCCTTCGTCATCCAGGAATTGCCTACACACTCTGGCCACATGAGGCTGGGCATTGTCCTGCACCAGGGAGAATCCAGGGCCCAGTGCACCAGTGTAAGGTCTGACTGTTGCTCAGAGGATTTCATCCTAATACCTAACAGCAGTCAAGGTACCATTGGCTTTAACATGGAGGTCTGTGCAACCCTCCGAGGATATGCCTCACCAGACCATCACTGATCCACTGCCAGATCGGTCACGCTGGATGATGTTACAGGCAGCATAACGTTGACCACAGCATCTCCAGACTCTACTCCTGTCACATGTGGTCAGTGTGAACCTGCTCTCATCTTGAAGAGAATGGGGTGCCAATGGTGGACCTGCCAATTCTGGTGTTCGCTGGTGAATGTCAATCGAGCTGCACAGTGCTGAGCTGTGAGCACAGGTCCCACTAGAGGATGTCGGGCCCTCATGCCACCCTCATGGAGTCCTTTTCTGACAGTTTGGTCAGAAACATGCACACCAGTAGCCTGCTGGAGGTCATTTTGTAGGGCTCTGGCAGTGCTCCCCCTATTCCTCATCGCACAAAGGAGCAGATACCGGTCCTGCTGCTGGGTTGATGCCCTTCTATGACCCTGTCCAGCGCTCCTCATGTAACGACCGGTCTCCTGGTATCTCCTCCATGCTCTTGAGACTGTGCTGGGAGGCACAGCAAACCTTGCGACCACATATATGGATGTGCTATCCTGGAGGAGCTGGACTGCCTTTGCATTCTGATTGGGCTGCAGGTACCACTTCATGCAACCAGTAGTGACAAGGTGAAGTGACAAAAATCGGTGCCTGGAATTGGGCCTGATGGCTCCCGACCCTGTCCTCCTTGTTTCTTCTAAAATGTCTTCTGTTGTCAATTCAGTATCTTAGGTTCGGCTGGCAGGTACTTAGAAAAAACACTGGAGATAGGCAGAATCTGGTGCAATCGAGTTTATTGTGTTCACAGGCAACAACACAGACAAACTCACGATTCAGCCTCCGGAGGACGACTGAAAACCTGCTTTCGGCACTCTGGCTTATATGCTGGTGGAGGTCGAAGAGATCTCCACCCATTTCTGTAGTCCTTCCCATTTCGATCCGTTTTTACTGGTAGCAGACTTTGCCTTTGTTCCGGCTCAAACTGGAATCTGCCACCAGTATTTCCGGAATCGCTCTCACTCTATTTTTTAAAAACATGTGATCTCTGGGGACTTACATGCTACAGTCCCTCGTGCTCCCGTGTAATATGAACCATTACATGCACATTAAGTAATACAATCATTTGAGTGTGTGTGTGTGACCTTTCCCGTGTAATATAAACTCTTAAGTGCATTAGGCAGTACAATCAAGTGAGTGTGCTATCTTCTTTCGCACAGCACGTGGTAACTTGTATGAGTGTCACTGTAAGTTCACAACATCATGTGAGTGTAGGTTAGTGCATTATATCATTACACAGAGCGTGATAGGTTATATATGTCAATAAGAGTTTACAACTGAGATGTCACTAAGAGTTCACACCGTTATATTGCATATTACGCATAAATGCAGTATTAGTTTTTGTAGAAGTCTACACCCTAACATGGTTATATAGCTATTTGTATCTTACCCAACTTATATGGTCTAACACCTGATGAGGGTTTTGACTTTTACACTACAAAGGACAGTAGCAACTGTCAGTGGCCACCACATGCAAATCCATTCCTTTCTGGGGGGTTGTCTTGCTTTTGCCTCTCCAATGCAACTGATGTCACTTTCATTTGCACCAAAGCAGGTGATATTGATTTACAATCACTTGTGCTTCCTAAATGGACAGACTGATATGCCTGAAGTTTAACTGACTTGGTGTTATAGTGGGATGATTATGTGCTCCCTTACCTTCTTGAGCAGTGTATTTAAAATGAGTGACTATGTCAATGCTTTGACCTTTGATGAGAATATCAACATTAGGAGGTTGTACCATGGTTTAAAAAAACAAAAAAAAACAACAACAACCAACCAAACAAAACACAGCAAAAACATACCCTTTGTTCTGTTAACATTTAGACTTACACATAATTGGTCAAGCTGATGTGTGATCCTTTCCAACCAAGTGGTAAACTACAGGGCTGAAAAATAAAGCCAACACACAAGTGCTAAAAATTGACTCATCCACAACTAACTCACCCATTTAAATGTCATTAAGGCTAGAAGTTACACATAATTAAGGGCAGGCCACTTTGACTGCAAGGCACCACCAAAGTGTGTGTGTCCAATCCACCCTTGCTCCTCCACAGCTGGAGCCTCTCATCCAAATTTGGTCACTTTTGGTTCCAAAACACCAAGATGGCGACGGCCAAATGCTTAACTCAAGTCTTAAAAACGAGAGTTCATAAACCACTAGGTGACTTTATGGTAGCTACATCCTCAATTTTACACAGTCTGTGTTCCCAAGGCAACTGTTAGCTTGACAACAGCTAACTCAGCTGGTTTCACTTGTGTGTGTATACATACAAGTGTCACTGGCATACATCTGCAATTCTACACCATGACACTGTTGAGTCAGATCATTGATAAATAATCTAAACACCAGGGGACCCGGTGAAAAGTGAAAAGTTCCTATATTAAAACATTTTGACTGACTGGATCGAATGCTTTGCACGGATCTAAAAATAAAGCACCAACTACTCATCATGTGATCATTTTTTCCTATTTGGCATTTGTGTGACACCCCCCCCCCCCCCCCCCGACACACACACACACACACACACACACAATTAGCACAAGTTCTTGACTTGTTTTGTGAGGTCACAGTGACCTTGGCCCTGGACCACTACATTCTTATCATCAGGTCATGCTTGAGTCCAAATGGTTTGTGCCAAATTGGAAGAAATTCCCTCAAGATGTTTGAGATATCGCCTCCTGAGATATACAGAGATAACGCATTCCTAAGATATCATGAATAGAATGGACAGACAAGCGTAAAACATAATGCCTCCGGCCTCAGCGGTTGTCTATGCAGAAGCCTAAGAAAAACCAAGCAAATGATCAAGATGTCAAATAAGCAATGTCTTGATATGCCAACACGACCCTGGCAAGAGATCTAATCAGAGAACATAACTGAAAACAGTGGTGTAGGGTGACTATTGGGGTTATGATGGTACACAGAAGTCACCGTTTGGTTCATACTCAGGTTTGGTGAGCTCAGTGCAGTGGGGAAAAAAGCAAATGCAGTGGGATATATTATTATTTATTTATTTTTTAACAAAAAATATTGTAGACTTGGGTCCGTTTCTGGTTTTGCTGGTCTGGTCAGGTGTTCGAGCTTAAACCAGTTTGATTTTATAAGAATTAGCTGAACTGGCCTTTGTCACTGTGGCACATTCTGGCCAATTAAAAATGAGCCTACATCAGCAACCTGTGCCAACAGTGCCAACAGCGCCACAGCGCTAAATCCAACTCATGTTGCATTAGTAATCAGCAATATGACAGTGAGATTAACTTGCTATGTTTATAAACTGACTTATGGAGCCATGAGGGTCTACCAGGCTGTGTGCAATTTTCTACCACGCCCAGGCCTTTGTTGACAACATGCAAGAGATCAAATTTCAGTAGAGGTGGGAGAGCAGCGCATATTGTTTGTTTACTTGAAAGTTTGTGTGTTTTTTGGGGGGATGGCGTGAGGAGATATGACCCTTAAGAGGACTAAAACTGTGCCAATATGAAAATATTTTGGATATGAAGCAAACAAAAGATGTTTACCAACTGGCTGCAAGCGCTGTTTTGAGATGAACTTTATTTGGATGCAGTGTTTTAATTTATTTCTATTGCTCGCTTTGAAAGGACTGTAATTCACGCTGAACAGTTGATTCATTAAGTTGAAATAAGGAACTATCTATATGGTTCATATTTCACAACAAAAACCTAAATGAGGTTGCAGCTGGCTGGGGAGAGCGTAGGGGAGCTGAAGGCTTAGAATCAACTTGTGACCTGGGGGGTATTCCAGAAAGCGGGTTTAGTGAAAACCCTGAGTATGTTAACCCTGAAATGAGGGAAACTCTGGGTTTTCAGTTCCAGAAAGAGAAGTAAGTCAAACTCTGAGTCAATCACCATGGCAACTGACTCTGTGAACCTAACCTGCTCGCTGGAAGGTTTTCTGTAAGAAACCCTGAGTTCACCCTGTCTCCTCCCTACTGCCGAACCTGAAGCAAGCTGTCAGAAAGACATGGGTTGTTCGTATGTAGGAAATAAGATCGATATCGAGGCAGAATTAATTCGCAATGCCTTACGCCTTATGTGCCGTCATTCCCCAATAAATATCTGTTTGAACGGTACCGTTTTTCATTAGACTCAATCATTTACCTCAACAACATTCTCCGACCACACATATCAAACAAATCTGACACATCGCAGACGTGCGCTCTCATCAGAGCAAATGTTGTGCATCGCACTACATTTTTTTTGCGAACGGTAGCTTTTTATATGATATTGGTGAGTTTTTGTGGGCCTCTGCCTTCTTTCTGTTGGCTGAGTAGAACTCAAATGTTACTAAGCAGGATATTAGTCAAGAGGACATAAAAGTTGAAACAGTATTTTGGGGGGATGTTTAAATTACTAGTGACCTACAGTACTGAAATAGCCACTGAATGATAGGTTATTTAAGCTACTTTGTTTAATAAATCAAATATGAATAAAACTAAAGAAAGGTACAATCATGGCTAAAATATGCCTTACCTGTTTAAATGATGTTTTCATTTTTCATTTTAAGCTGCTTCCAAATGCGTTTTCCCCTGTGAGATTGCACCTACATGAAAATCAGATTTTATTCAAAACCACTCCACCACTCTTTTACCTGTATGCTACGATTTATATTAAGTGTGGTTAAATGTTAAACTAATGGACTAGTGCATTCAAACTTACGCGTTGACTCGGGCAGCAGTTTTCTCCCATGCCGCCTCTCTCTCCTTGGCAGCTTTAATGGTGTTACTTTTTTTTTTTTTATGAAATATATGCTCATATTCACTGTAGGCATTCATGAGCACCTCCAATTCCACAGGTGTAAAATAAGTTCATCGCTTTTTCTCTCCAGTTGTCATGGTGAATCGAGGTATTGGGGCTCCATTGATGATGGCTTTTTATTGTGGTTGTGCACGCGCTTAACTCAAGGTGTACCTACTCAGAGTTGACTGATCTAATTCAAATCAACTGTTCTGGAACCGGATACTCAAAGTTTCCCATCTCAGGGTAAGTCAACTCGTTTGTTGAACCTCCTACCTGGAATACCCCTCTGACTGATTTTCACTTCATCTGATACATTATAATATAATTTCCTTTTAACCTTAATAATGTTACTTGTAGTCTTGAATTACAGTGCACACTTTCTGTACACAGAGGTTAGTGAGACAACCTAGGTCTGACCTGTGCTCTCCTGCGCTGTAATTACACCCACTGGTGAGGTCAGTATGTGAACACACAGACTACATTTCTAATACAATGCTGCAAAATGAGGACTTCCACCACTGGAGGGCAGCAACAGCAAGACATTTCAGAAACCTGTCCTGGAGCACCTCATGTCCTGCATGCTTTAGATCTCTCCCTGCTCCAACACAGCAGATTTAAATGACCAGCTTGTTATCAAGCAGCTTCAGGACTTCGTAAAGACTTGATCATTTAAATGCTTTATAGGATGAAATAATACAGGAGCACATACTCCTAATGAATATGGTCTTAGTCACTTATTTCAAGTCTTCTTCAATACAACACAGCGTTCATTTTATAAATCACGACCCCATTTAGAGTTAAATAGATGACAAAGCAGGGTAAGCTTTAGGGTGTGACCCTGTGATAGACAAGACCCTACCAGAGCAACCTGTAAGTCACAATGTAGTCATAGCAATGTTCATGGCATCCAACAGTTATTTAGAATTTTATGAAAACTGCAATGAACTAGTGTAACATCCAAATCACAGGAGGTACAGTTTGTATTTAACCCTCTATGATACTGTGTTGCCTCTCGGTAACAAAACCATTTTGGCTGTCTACACTCACAATATATCCTCAATTGTGTTGCAATACTTTGACAAAGAGCCAGGGCCCTAAGGAAATTGTTTGTATTGTAATATGATTTTCTGGAGGCCGTGTTGACTCTGTTTTTTGGAACCTTCTCTGCATGGTTCAGCTCCATCAACTCTCTCCACAAAAATGATCTGGAAACATCTTTTCACAGTAATAGGAGGAGTGAAGTTTAATTTTTGAATGTTTAATGTACTTTATTTGATAATTAAATATTAGAAAATTGTTAAAATGCAACTGTTACCTTGAAGCAACACTGTAATGTTTTGAAATCCCACCATGACAGGTAATAGGTTAATATACCATTCAAATGCATAATAGTCATCATAATTTTCTTTTTATCTTGACAAATTAACCTAGATAAATTTAATAATGTTAGTTTTGATATAGTTAAGGCTGTGGCACTGTACAGTCTACTATAACAGTGTACTCTGTGACTCCTCTCTGCAGAGCATACTGCATGCTTCTATTTATTATTTATTATTTATAACACCTTTTTCTTCAATTTACAGAATAATTGTAATATTATTCTATGACTTTGTATAAAAATGTAAACATTACCCCTTTTTTTCCATTTCTTAACATTATGGTACAATGTTGCTTTAAAGTAATGGACCCCCTCAAAAATTGATGTATTTAAAAAAAAAAAAAAATCAAAATGGTAATTCTATTTAACAAGAAACCACATTTTTTTTACCAACTCGCATCATACTATGTACCATAGAGGTGTAAATATGTGTCAAAATACAAATCCAAATTTAATATTGTGGTACTGCAGAGATGTCTAGGGCTACAAATGGTATTTTACAGACTTAAGAAAAATCTCTTTTGGTACAGACTATCACAATAAATAAATAAAAATCTTAAAAAAGGACATGTTTTTTAGTAAAAAAAAAAAAAAAGAGAATAATGATGCAAAAATGTAACTCCTCTCCTGCTCCGTCCTCTTGTCCAAATGTGTTCACTTCTGGCTCCAAAAATCCTAGATGGCGAGTGCCAAAATGTCAAACCTGAGGCTTCAAAGCAGGAGTCCACAAACCAATGGTCACATCACGGTAGCTACGTTCACATCTTACATAGTCAATGATAGGCTGTGCAGAAATTGAAATGACAACCAAGCTACAGCAAATTGTAGTTAATCTTCTGACGGTTATACTCCTTGTCCTTTCCTGGCATGTCTTGGTTTGGGCCATCATCCCAGTGCGGTGGGGATTTGCAATTCCATTACAACAGGGCTACCCACTTGAAGGTGCGTCTTTAACTGATGATGACTTGTCTTGAGTGACGTTTAAAAGCAGTGGGCTGATCCATGGCTAAAGTTCCCTGTTATTTTTACTGCACGTTTTTCCATCACCAAACATGACAGGTAAAAGAAGTTTACCCATTGGAGGTGAGCTGTTTGCAGAGATGCAGTAAGACAGCTCTTCATCTAACATCTCACTGCAGTTGTTTCTACTTTTACTTTCCTCCCTGCAGTATTGTTACACTCTCCCTTATTGAAGAAAAATAGCTGACAAAATTCCGCTAATTCAGTGATTAACACATTTCATTTCCTATTAGATTCTTCTCAATAAAAGTTCCCCCATATTTTGTTACAAAAAATGTTATTGTGAAGCAACAAAATAAGGAAATGCTGAGTTTTCAAGCAACAGCTTCACACAACTTCTAATATGACTGATAGCAGACATGAAACAGTAAAATAAAGCAGATATCGATAGATATAGAAACGCAAATCGGCACGGCATGGCATGACTAAGCGCGGCCAAGAGTAGAGTGGAAAAGGCCAATTAGCTTAACCACACAAAGACTGTGTCCGAAATCATTCACCCACTACTCCCTACTCACTTAATAGTGAGTAGTGAGTGATTTCCTGCACAGCCAGTCATCGTGTGTATGGAGAGGTTGGAGATACCCAGCTGAAACCAACTGGTCACAGAGGAGAAAAAAATCCAGCTGCAGCAAACAAAGACGAGGAGAGGCCATGGTAACTTCTGCACATGGCTTCAGTCAACTCTCTCTGTCGACTGAATCATTCTTATTAAACAAGCCAACGCCCGGTTCTTGTCTCGTTTATGAACGTAAACGTCAACGACAACAAATGCATAACGTTATACGGACCAAATAGGCTAACAAGACAACACAAGTTAACATTACCTTACTTTTTCTTAAGTAGTTTTGAAAACGCTATATATATATAGGCCTATATATATATTTTTTTTTAAAAAGGTAACGTTAACGTATTCTGAAATTATGCCAAGTGACGTTACCGCCAAACAGTTTTTAGTAAATGAAACTTCCACTGCGCCACATACATAACACAGTAAATGCCTTCATAGTGCAACTTACCGTTCGTCACCGTTAATAAAACTTAGGAGACAAAAAACATACTTTAAAAATAACAATAGGCTACAAATGTCGTAGTGCTCTCTAACATTAAACATTACTTACCGTATACGTTATTCGCATTTCACCTTATTAAATCCGTTTCTCAGCACTCCCAAAGCTCCCTAAAAACCGCTGCAAACGTTCTCTAGCGTTCATATTTTTACTTTGGTGGATGTTCACCGGTTTAAACTTGAAAGCCCATTGTTGTTATCCATAAATGCCCATGGGTCCGAAGAAGAAAAACCAGTTTAGACGAGTTTAGAATTCAGCAGTTCCCCGTATGCTGGGCTTCACTTCCTGCTTCACTCTCGACAGTCTCAAAGTTCAGTAACGTCAAGGGGAGAGAAGAGGTCGGCAGGACAATTTATAGGAGGTCCAGCGTGAGCTCTGATTGGTGGTTTTTTTGAAGGGGCGTGTCGTATTGAATAAATTGTGTCAGAGATATTGGCCCAATTCCAATCTAGCCCCTAAAGACTCAAGCCCTGAACCCTCACTGACTTAACTGACGTCAGCTGTAAGTGATTGAGTGTGAGAGTCTGAAAGGGCTCCGGATGCTACAAATAGGAATGGGACAGCACTTATCCCCCTCTCTACAAAATGTTGTTGACACTGGCGGCTCTGGGCGTGATCATTTATCGGTTATTGTCAGCATATATTCCATACACAAAGAACATATATATACATATATATATATATATATATAGATAGATAGATAGATAGATAGATAGATATAGCCATAGGCTATTGTGTGGAATATAACCACTGGTATTGCTCTGACTCTTTATGTACCATCTTAAATCCTTGTTAATGTAATGTTTCATTGTTTATCTATCAGTTTTTTTCGCTCTCCTTCCATAATGTTACCGTTTGCATATCTGCCAACCGTGTTTTTGTTTTTTTTATAACACTTCCGGTGTTCCGAGGGCAACCCCTGTATTTGACGTCACAACGCTATGAACTGTGGGTAATTTCCTTACCGTAAGTCCGCATCGATGCTGACCTACAGTAAGGGGGCATAAAGGGCTCACTCACTGACTCACTGACTCACTGACTTGACGATTTGACAATGGGACAGCCCTCACACACTCATGCACTTAACATGAACGCGCCTCTAAGTCAGTGAGTCTGTAAGGGATTGGATTGGAATTGGGCCATGGGATGAAGCGAGATACCCCACTCAGCTCACTTCCTGATTCAGTGACGTCAGCGCCACGCCCCCGTAGGAGACTTGGGCAGCTGTGAATGTATTGTCATCAATGAGGAAAATGAACGTGATCACAATTTATGGTAAATTCTTTCACCCTATAGTCACTAACGTAAATATTGGGTTCATTTTCCACAAGCCACACATCTTCCCAATATTCTGACACTAAAGCTGCATTTTTCATCCACACAGATCAAGAGAAAGTTAACTTTGTTTGAGCCCTGTCTGTCTCAGAAAACAGGTTCTCGCGAGATCTCGTGATCTTGATAAACCTGCTTCTCGGGTGGTGAGGGAAAACAGGCTCTGATTGGAGGGAGACCTAACCACGCCCACTTAGGAGACAGGAAGAGTAACCGTTTTCTTAACATTGGATAAGCCTACAGTTGGGTATCTCCCTTCATCCAGTATCTCTGGTTGTGTAAAAACAAAACAAATGTGGGCTATAATAATTATAATATCAGTAATACTGTGATATTTGATCTTCTTCTTCTTCTTCTTCTTCATGTCATGGCCGTCGAGGTCTGAACCTCGGTAAAAAATTTCAAAGAGAAAATTATAGCTGCTGCGCAGCGATGGGTCGGGTCCAGGCATTTTTAGGCAATTCTGACCAACAAGCAGAAGAATTGAAAGACATTTAGGAATTTAGCAACACAATCTGCCTTTTGCATCAGCAATTTGAACTCACAACCCCTGAGACTAAGAATCAATTTCTATCTCACTGAGCTAATTAGTCAGTGACAATTCATGTGTATTGTCACAAACTGACTAAACCAGACGTGCAGGTTTAGCAGCCGTCCATGCATGGAATTTATTTTAACAATGATTGATTTGCTTCATAAGTGAAAAACTGATGTGTAACTAGTTGAGCTATGTGCAAAGTGAGAAGCCACAGATGGTTTCACACTGAAGTATTGACACTGGATCTTTGTGCAAAGTTTGGTTTATTTTCAAGCATGAGAAGGCAGATTTTCTAGCAGAAAAAAGACTTGAAGATGCTGCACAGTGATCAGTCACGCTCAGGCAATTTTAAGCAATAAGCTGGAGCACAAGAAGATGATTACATTACAATGTGGATTCTGCACCAGTTGAGGCTCGAATCCGCAACCTCTGGAACCTAAGACGGTCATCTACCGCTCTGAGCTAATTGGCAAGTAGCAACTCAACAGTGGCTTCACAAATTGAGTAAGCCATTCACTGTTGTGTAGGAAAGCAGCCATCCGTGCATGGAAAGGCAGATTTGAAACCACTGTAAAAAATTCAGTTATTAAGACAAAAATCTGAAAATACACATATTGCATCTAGACAGCATGGAGATGTTGGTAATTTGTTTGTAACAATGATTGATTTGCTCCATAAGTGAAAAACTGATGTTTAAAATTGCCATTTTTACATTGACTCCAATTGTTCACATTAGAGCAAAATTCAAAATGCTGTCAAAAATTCAGTTTTTGAGATAAAATTCTGAAATTTGCCACACATCATCTACCATGACTCTAGAATTTTGTCATTTTTTTCATGAACATTGAAGATTTATTTAGCAAGAATTTGCATGTATATGTTTACAGTACCGTTTACAGTCAAACATTTTGATGCACTGTAGGCTCAATTTTTGATAAATCAAAAATCGGAGAAACATAGTTTTTGTAGGACAGTCTGAAGATGCTCTGTAGCAAGTTTGGTGTCAATAGAGCAAAAATTGTGGGAGGAGATAGGTTTAAGAAGTTTTACCGTTTTTGAAAAAAACGGAGTGATGAACTTCATAATTTTTAATAGGTTTAAGTGTACAAAAGTTTCTTCAGTATTGGGGCTACAGTTTAATGAAAGTTGTGAAGTTGTAGCACGTATGGTTGATTTGTTAGGAATTTTCAAAGTTTCGAACTTTAGACGCTTGCTGTAGCGCCACCATCAGGACTATTGGCTTGAGTTTACAGTTGAGGATATCTGGCATGAGACTGGACCTTTGTGCAAAGTTTGGTGAGTTTTCACCCATGGGAAGTATGATTTCCTCGGAAGAAGAAGAAGAAGAAGAAGAAGAAGAAGAAGAAGAAGAAGGATTACAATAGTGTCCTGGCAGCTTAGCTGCCCGAACCCTAATAATAGAAGAAGCCCCAAACAGCATGGTAAACCAGACAGCTTTTATTTTGAAACGACACGCAGGAAATTATCTGATGTATCAGCGGAACGCGGAAAACTTGAATTCTTTTTTTTTTTTTTATTGACAAATTTACAATACAATTCGACATTGAACAGTGTTATACAACCATATAGGCTACAGACAAGCCTCAAGATGGGTTTTAACAGTACAAATAGTCAAAATGTCACAGTAAAAGTTTACCCAATTACTGAGAGTAAAGAAAATAAATACATAAGTAAATGGGAAAAAAAAAACTTAATAAGTAAAGAAATAGGAAATAAGGGGAGAGAGCTAGGGGAACTCTGTGAGGTTAAGCTCCTCTACTAAATTACGAAGCTTCACAGCCATCTTTTTCTCCATGCATTTTAAAGATGAGAAATAATGACACAGCTCCTTATGAAAAACATAGATTTGGGGTTTTGTTTTCATGAATTTGTTCTTATGTATAAAAAAAATTTTTTGTATTAATTCCCAGATCATGTGTTGGATCTTTTACAGGTATGCCATATAAAATATTCTCTTTTGTTAAATTAGAGAAATTGACAAATTTGGGGAATAACCAGTCATGTAAATCTTCCCAAAAGACATTAATAAACTTGCAATCATAAAATAAATGTTCTGTGGTTTCAATTTCATC
>NC_065528.1:2195415-2204258 GCF_006386435.1 Epinephelus moara | reverse complement strand
AAGTATTTAACGGTTGATTTAACAGGGATATTATGAATTGTTGTTAGAGGGGAACTATGTATTGGTAATAATTCACATTTTTTAAGGTTTAATTTTAGTCCAGATGCCTTGGAAAAGAAATTAATTGTATTGAGGACTTTGGGGATTTGTTCAGTATTTTTCATGAATATGGTTGTGTCGTCAGCCAGTTGGCTAATTGCCAGTTGTTTGCCTAACACCATCAAATTTTCAAAATCTGTGTTTTTTATAAGAATAGAAAGCGTTTCCGCTGCTGTGATAAATAGTAAGGGAGAAATGGGACAGCCTTGCTTAATTCCTCTATTAACTGAGAATCTTGGACATGTTCCTTGTAGTAGTATGACTGTACTGTTAGTATCCTTATAAATTAGTTTAATCATGTTAATGAAGTTTTCTCCAAAACCAAATAGTTCTAAGGTGCTAAAAATAAACTTATGTTCGACTGTATCGAACACTTTAAAAAATCTAAGAATAAAATAAAACCTTCATCTTCAATTAGATGGTTGTATTCCAGCAAGTCAAGCACAAACCTTATATTATTATGAATTGATCGTCCTTTAATAAAACCAGATTGTGTATCTGAGATAATTTGTGTAATACCAGATTTCAGTCTGTTTGCATAAATATGTGTTAATATTTTGTAATCAGTATTGAGCAAGGTTATGGGTCTAAGGTTGTCAATTAATTTGGAATCTTTACCAGGCTTAGGGATGAGAGTGATCAACCCCTGCTTCATAGTAGTTGGAAGAATATGAGATTCAGATATTTCTTTTAACATACAAAAAAGGAGATCTTTAGAAATGTCTATAGAAGTTGCTTGTTAGACCATCTGAGCCTGGGGACTTGTCTAATGTTAAGCATTTTATGGCTTTTTCCACTTCATCCATACTTATCTCAGCCTCGCACATGCTTTTGAAATACTCATCAATTCTGGGGATCCACTTTTTAATATGCTCAAAGAAAGCATCAGCATCTGAGTATGAATAAGAAGAGGAGTACAGTTCACTGTAAAATGTAAAGATTTCCTTAGAAATTAAGTCTGGGTCAGTACATTCTTGATTATCTATCAGTAGTGTTCTTATTGCATTTCGTTCTTGTCTCCTTTTTTCCAGTCTACAAAAGTATGCAGAACTCCTCTCTCCCTCTTCTATCCATTTCACTCTTGATCTAATATATGCTCCTTTGGCTTTAGAAAGATAGATGTTATCCAGTGACGATTGCAAGAGTATAAGTTTTTGTTTGCTGTTCTCATTTAGAGATGATTTATTACATATACTGTTTATTTCTGTGATGATTTCCATCTCTTTTTCCTTACTTTCCCTGCTTAATATTTTGCTATTTGAAATAGAAATCTGGTGTACTTTGTATTTTAAATATTCCCATTTGCTTCTATAAGTTAATAGGTTTGAATCTGTGGTTATATTATTGATCATTGTAATAATTTCTTGGCAGAAACGCTCACTTTTCAGGAGGTTTGAATTAAATTTCCAATAACCTTTTTTAAAGCATTTGTTTGTGGACATAAAATTAAGTTTAATCAAACAGTGATCTGTTAAAGATGCAGCAGAAATTATGGAAGTTGGATCCAGCCCAGGCCTATTATCTGACACCAACCAAAAATCAATTCTGGATTTGATTGAGCCATCTGGTTTGAACCATGTGTAGATTTGGGTATAAGGATTATCAAATCGCCATACATCTTTTAGGTTAAACACACTACAAAAATCAAGCAACACAGGATTGTAAAAGGGTCTTTGGTATTTGGAGGGAGATCTGTCTAGCCATTCATCTATCACCATGTTGTAATCACCACCAAAAATAAAGTTGTCAGTAGGATACCTTTGACAAAGAACCTTAATTGTTTTTGTAATTTCAGAGAACATATTTTTGTTTTGGTTAGGGTTATTATACCCATAAATGTTACCTAGAATCAGAAAGTCATCATTTGCCTCAAGAACACATAGTATCCAGTGACCTAAAGAATCTCCATTTGTGGTCAAAACTTTCCCAGGGAAGTTGTTTAATAGTATGGCGACACCTGCTGATCTATTTGTGCCATGACTAAAAAGAATTTTGTCACCCCATTGATTTGACCAAAATTTTTCATCCATGTCATTTGAGTGTGTCTCTTGTGGGACATAACATTGCGCTTTTTCATTTTTGCAAAAAAGGAAGGTTGATTTTCTTTTTATAGAATCTCTAAGACCCCTAGCATTAAGTGAAGCAAAAGAGAATGTAGAAACGAAAAAAGACATAAAAGAAGGAAATGTAAATAAAGTAAGAAAGTATGGACGTTTGTTTTGGAAATAAGCACTATTGTACTGCCCCAATCCAACACTACTGAACTTAGTAATAGTAGGAGAACAGATCTTCTTGTCCTTCTGTAGTAAGTGGTTTAATGAGCTTATGAATGTAAACAGCACTAATAAGTGAGGTAAGTGGTAGAATATAATTTTGGAAAAATAGTGTATCTTTCAAGTTATATTATTTACCTCTCGCACGATCTTTAAACTGTGGTCCACATAAAGTGCATCTGAACATTTCAGAACTACTTTCAACAGCAGCATGTAATAAAAATACTTAGCTTATAACATATCAAAGTAGAAAGCCTGAGTAATCTGGAAACATTTTAAACATAGAGCCTTTCAAGGGACTCTTATATAACTGAGAGTGTAAGGCACATGTTGTAATGTGTAGATAAACTAATCTAGTGCAACCCTAAATCCGCTGATGTACCCCACATGTCCTCTATAGTACACAGTCTTCCCAGCAGCTCTGGCTTGCTCCATCCTCGGCCATGCAGCAGCACGAGCCTCACGGTCAGCTTTGCAGAAATCTTGCTTGAAGTGAATCCCCAAGCCTTTACAGATCTTAGAGTTCTTGGACAGCTTCCGGAAAACTTGACTTCAGTTGACAGGAAGACGACGATACTGCTAGCTGACAGATAAGGTGAGTGAATAACAGTTTTTATTATTATTATTGTTTTAGCAACGACCAAGCAAGTTAAAGTTTAAGAAAAAGTTAAGTTCTTGCTAAGTAACATCAAAGACAGTGGATAAACCAAGATGGTCCACTGCGAGTCAGTTTCCTGTATCAGTGTGACGTGGGGTTCGTGACCACCACGCCCCTTTAGGAGACTAAAGCCTGATTTATGGTCCTGCGGCGTACCTACGATGTACCTACGTCGTTGCCGTGACGCCGTTGTGAACCCTTCGAACTTCTCCGTCACTCCATTTCGTTGCGGTGCAATTCACCGCCAGAGCGGTAGGAGGCTGCGTTCCTTTCCTGAATGGTTATCATCGTCTCTAGTTGATTCTTTGTTTAGCTTCTGGCTTTTCCGGTCACAGAGAAATGAACGCGGAGCACGGACAGACGGCTCCGTCCGTACCCGTATCTGTATTGAACGTTGAGCATGAATGGGCCTTAATACTGCAACATCTACATTGCAACAGAAGATGTTTAAAGATGGCGGGGATGGCGCAATCTGGAAATACGGAACCGGAAATGCGTTGCTACCAAGCAAACCAATCACAGCCCTCTCGGTCTGCGCTGGGTCTGTGTCGCCTTGAAGTGTGGTTACATTTTTGGGGAGGTGCACGTCAGGCTACGCCGGGGGCTACGGCGAGCCTTCTGCGTTGCCACGTACCGTACAACGTAGCGACGTCGTTGATTTAACACAGGACCATAAATCAGGCTTTACGGCCTATTTCCACCAGATGCGTGTTGGTTGCGTCTCCGCTCCGACACGGCAGCGGAACCGATAGGATTCAATTCTAGTCAATGTGTGTGTTTCCACCGGCTGCGGCTGTGCTGCGTTCCGGCTCCGTGTCAGCTCCGGCAGATAGATACAGATACGCAGGACTTCTATTTTTGCCGGACGCTGGAGCACAATGCAGCAATTCAGCACAGAGCAGATCGTGCGGGGCAGGAAGTCGTGCACAGAAAAAAACATCCGGTTAATTTTCAAAATAAAATACACAGTGTTCACGGCCAGGGCTGTTTCAAGACACTCTGGGGGCCCCAGGCAAGGGGCACCTTGGAATCACGATACCACAGCAAAAATTAGGCAGATGTGCCTTTTGTCATTTATAAAAAGATAAATCACTTTTCTAAAGGCCTAATACATCAATGATATTTCAGTGGAATAAATTACTTATTGACTTATTCATACTTCAAAAACAGCATCAATAAGTGATTATCATAGGGGGGATCAAAATAAAAAATCAACCAGCCACCCTCCTCCCCTGACAAGTAAAGAACAGTCCCTTCACAAGTAAAGAACAGTCCCTAAAGTGCGGTGAGGTTTGTGGACCGTTACCTGCCACAAAAAGAGAAATGTGAACNTCCTGAATGATTTGTTTTGCTTGCGCAAAACTATTTTTAGTCGCAAATGCGAGTAAAATGCTCACACCGTAGAGCTCTGTGGAAAACAAATCACTGTAGCATATATAAACAAATCTAACTTACAAGTAAAAAGAAATAAATAATAACTTTCATTGCTTAAAGATACTCAATAGCTCAGCTAATACCTGAAATGTCACTGGATACCAGTCCTGCACAATGTGGAACGTCTGGTCACCCTACTTAGCCACTCGCAAGCAGCAGCTAGTAGGGGGCCCCATTAGGGGGGATTCCAAAGTGTTGTCATTGTTGCAGTATCTACAGGGGTTCCATCATATTGTCATTGATATGGACCAATGTCAGCTGTCTCTGGGGGCCTCCTTCCAGCTCAGGGCCCTAGGCAATTGCCTAGTTTGCCCGTCCGTTTGCGACAGCCCTGTTCACAGCGGATCATATTTCCCTGCACTACACCTTGAAAACGTCATAATGGGCAGAGGCAGGCCTGAAGTCAACAGGTCAGAGGTTTTCAGACGTCATTTCACCCCGTTGACATCATGGATGAGGAGATATTAATCATGGCAGTGCACCGAGATATCTTCCGACAGAGCTGCACCGTTCTGCACAGCAAACGCAGCCGGTGGGTATTGACGGACAGCGGAGCATGCAGCGGATAACCAGCGCTGCCGTTCTGCAACGGACACGCATCCAGTGGAAATCCGGCGTAACAGCAGGTCCTGAGTCCATTGACTTCAGTGGGAGAAATGAATGTGATTACAGATTATGGCCGATTCTTTCGCCCCATAGTCACGGAAGCAAATATTGGACCCATTTATCACAAGCCACATATCTTCAGAACATTTCGACACCAAAATGACAAATTTCAGACGGACATATCAGGAGAAAATTTACTTTGTTCAAGACCTGTCTCTGTCTCAACAACATAATCTCGCAAGATCTGGCAACAGATATCTCCTCTCTGGTGCTGAAATCAGTGCAGTTTTGAACTGTTTTTGGAGGAGAGAACGGATATTATCAGACTGATCCTACGATCTTGTACTGGGTTGAGCTAACTAGAGTAGTTTCATGTCGTATCCGACAACGGGAGGCTTTTAACAGATGACATCCTGATGTTAGCTTTGCTGCTGCTGTTAGTTGTCCCCGTCAGCTGCAGCCTGATGCTTTCTAGACATCGTGATTTCCCAAAACTGAATAAATACCACACATAGCAACACAAAACTGCTTTGCTAGCTCAATCATGTTGTAACTAAGATATCCGCTGGAAAAAATATTTTTTTCACGGACCGTTTATTGTCCTCGCGAGGTTGGGGATACTCGTCTTTGATTGGCAGTTCTCCATCGTCTTTGACTGGGCTATGGCGGACAATGCCTACTTAGGAGACCGGAAATGTATACCATTTCATACAATGGGGGTATATTGTAGGTGGGCCATCTTGTAATAATCCAGTATCTTACGTTAATGTTAGAAGCTTTAGCTGTGGCCCAATGGGTTGAAAGCTACTGGCTAATCATGCATAATGTGAGCTCATTAAGTCAGTGCCATGCTCCTGAAGGTAACTTATTTAATGTTATGCAGGTGGCTGTTTCATGACCCAAAAAAGTTACAAGAGGTTAGGTGGTGTAGAAACTATATCTATCTATCTATCTATCTATCTATCTATCTATCTATCTATCTATCTATCTATATTTTTAAATTTTAAATTTAAATTTTTAAATTTATTTAAATTTTATATACTTTATTAATCCCCGAGGGGAAATTCAATTTTTCACTCTGTTTGTCAATTACACACAGGTCGGAACACACACATGCACAAACTGGACCTATACATGCACTAAGTGGAGAGATGTCAGAGTGGGCTGCCCATGACAGGCGCTCTGAGCGGTTGGGGGGTTCGGTGCCTTGCTCAGGGGCACCTCGGCAGTGCCCAGGAGGTGAACTGGCACCTCTCCAGCTACCAGTCCACGCTCCATATTTTGGTCCGGACGGGGACTTGAACAGGCGACCCTCCGGTTCCCAACCCAAGTCCCTATGGACTGAGCTACTGCTCATATATATATATATATGTATATGAATGCAAATTTTTTTTTAGTCAAATAATGTGAACATTCTCTGCTTTCTGCGCCAAATCCCCCTACATAATGGTGTATTACATAATGGTGTGACAGGCCCATCTGGACATGCAAGGTCCTGGTCTAACTTTTCCTTCCAATACGTTCGGGCCTAATCCCATTCTATTTTTTATAATATTTAATCACAGTGACATACATTCAGTACATGACTAGATGTGTGGATGAGTACAGTGGTTTAAACATGTATTCAATACCTAATTAATATATGTGGATAGCCTACCTGTTGATTAACACATTTCCATCACACTTTGTAGTTAAGGCTCATTTTACACAACACATTAGATGTTGAATGTGTGCATCTTAGTTCTGTATGAGTTTAACAAAGCCATTGCTGAGGTGAAGATGAAAAGGCAACATGTCTTTAGGGACTGTTCTTTACTTATCAGAGGAAACGGGTGGTTGGACTGTGACATCCGTGTTTTGTTTTGTTTTTTTAATAAATATTTTTCATTACAATGGATCAGAGAGATAATGAGGGACAAGGAGCGGAGTGACAAACAACCAACATGGCTACTGATTTTGAAACTGCGATGGTAAATGTGTTCAACGAACTGGAATAATAATAATAATAATACCTTTTATTTGGATGTGCCCTTCACCTCACCCAAGGTCACCTTACAGAGCATACATTTTCTTTAAAAGCAGAACAAACGGCTGCACTGAAAGCTTTTATTGAAAAAAAGGATGTGTTTGCCATTGAGGTGTCTGCTCATCAGATGTACATTAATGCTGATTATTTTTGAATGTATCTGGAGACTGCTGTCCACCCGGACTCCCGTCGTTTAGGATGAATCCATCATTCTAACTGTGCTGTGAGGCCTACAGCTCTACAGATGTACACAGGAAGCCATTAGTTTGCAGAGATACAAGGGGTCATCCACAGGATACATACATGGTAATTACATGACACATACAGCAATTGTTTCTAATAAGGAACATTTTGAAGGGTTTGGGCCTCATGATATATAGACCCAATATTAAAGTGGCCTGCCAAGGAGCAGTAAGGCGCCACGGCCATATCGTGTTTACGCATGTAGAATCTACATCCAGAACCCTTCCGGGGGAAATTAAAGGAATGCATACATTAGTTTGTTTTACATGGACAAATGACCTTCTAAAACTGGAGAAGGAAACGACCACTTTTGATTAGGAGGATGGCTCTGTTTCTCATTATGCTATCAGTGTCAACAAGAGTAAACACTTTAGGCTGTCCTCGTTTGGGAATTGATGTGCACCACATAGCCAAGACGATCTGCTTCTTTAACACAAAGCAACAACAGTGAAATCTGTATGAGCCGAGACAGACGTTGAACAACTTTGGCAGGTGATCATCATGGCCGACCAGCTTCTCCGTGGCAGGATGATGTTTCGTTCCCACCACAATGTGATCCCAGAAGCCTTGCACGTGTGGGATGCACACATATCTGTAGGCGACGTCCTCTGGGAGTACTTCGTTCAGCCAATACTTGAAGGACATAGTGTCACCCGTGGTGATAAGCCGATTGAAGGCTATAAAGATGGAAAACAAACAATGGTCAGTGTCATGTGTTATTCCAGATTTGTGTACGCGAAACCGTAGCACAACACACCTACCATCTCGTAGTTTGTCAGTATCAGGAGGCTGCTCCACTTGTGTCAGGGCCTGCACATGAATGTTTACATCCCGCTCAGTCTTATATGTGTCTCTGTCAACACAACCTAGATCCCACTGTCCCTCCTTACTCGCTATTGATAGCACCGTGTGTGGACCGTATCTTGTGTGCACTACATCCACTTTGATCTCTGTAGCAGAGTGTACACAACACACACCCACATATACATTGAACTGGTCTGTTTATGGCGCTATATTTGTGTCATATGTCGCGCGAGCGGATAACACATCTGCACGCGCGCAGATCTCTCTCTCGTGTAAATTATTTCGTGTCACGCGTGCAGATTTCAACTGCCGCGCGCACTTGTTTGATCTTCGCGCACATATTCAGCAACAGAGTGAAGCAGAGGCAGGTGCGAGTGAGTAAAAACACAGCACCGACACACACAACAACACTGTGCAGCTGCTGTGCGCGTACTGGCTCGCTCCTGCTCTCGTTCTATGGCAAGCCGTTTTAACATTTAATCACTAAGTTTGACTATCCGGAATTACCATCATAGATATCTATAACGTCATTTTGACTAGTAGTAATGTCATTGTGACTAGTATGAATTTTAATTTAAGATATCTGTAACGTCATTCTGACTAGTCAAAACTGAATTACAGATATCTGTAACGTCATTTTGACTAGTCAAAACTGAATTACAGATATCTGTAACGTCATTCTGACTAGTCAAAACTGAAT
>NC_065528.1:2192581-2194187 GCF_006386435.1 Epinephelus moara | reverse complement strand
AACGGATCGAAATGGGAAGGACTACAGAAATGGGTGGAGATCTCTTCGACCTCCACCAGCATATAAGCCAGAGCACTGAAAGCAGAAGTCAGTCGTCCTCCGGAGGCTGACTCATGAGTTTGTCTGTGTTGTTGCCTGTGAACACAATAAACTCGATTGCATCAGATTCCGCCTATCTCCAGTGCTTTTTTAAGTACCTGCCAGCTGAACCTAAGATACTGAATTGACAACAGAAGACATTTTAGAAGAAACAAGGAGGACAGGGTCGGGAGCCGTCAGGCCCAATTCCAGGCACCGATTTTTGTCACTTCACTATCCGAAACTCAATTCAAGATATCTAGAAAGGACCATGTAGATATCTTCAATTGATGATAATTAAAGATATCTTGAACTTGAATTATGACTAGTCAAAATTAAATTGTAGATATCTCAAACTGGAATTACAGATATCCACAATTTAGTTGCAGATATCCGCAATAACAATTGTAGATATCTGCAACTACATTGGAGATATCTATAATGACAAACCCCATACACATGAATGGCAAAAATAGTTTGAATCTTACTAGTCAAAACTGAATTACAGATATCTGTATCCTTGTGTATGATATCTGTAATTAGAGTTTTGACTAGGCAAAATCTAATTACAGATATCTTGAATAAGAGTTTTGACTAGGCAAAATTATGTTGCAGATATCAGTAATGAATATCCAGTCTAGCGATTAAATGTTAAAACGGCTTGCCATACTCGTTGTCTCTCTCCCCTGTGCTCGCTCGCGGTGGAGTTCTGCTCGCTCGAAGCAAGGACTTTTGACACTTTGGGGGCAGAGACCAAGGCTGACCCCGGCCCTCTTATGATTGGTCATTTTCCAGCCCCCCACGTGGGGGCCTTTTCGGTTTTCTGCTGATGACAGCTTCCGTCACAGACTGGAAGCTCAGTGGTTTTTTTTTGTTTTCTTTTTTTGTTAAATTGAAAATAGAACAATTTACAACAATATATGGCGGTTGTTACATTCTTCATAATATGCTCTTACACAGACGGAGCACAGGAAACAGAATAAAACAAAAAAGACATATGAAAAATATAAAATATAAAAGTTGATTTCATGGGTTCTTATGGAAGTTTGCACACCGGGGCGGAACTTTCGTGCAGTGAAAACTGTTTCCGCCCAGACTTTGACCCCCGCGGAATTCGCTGGCGGAACTACACAGCTGGGCCAATGAAATTGTTTGTTTATAGTCGTGCAGACCGGGGGCCTGTATCACGAAGCGAGGTCAACCTTTCCTGGGTTACCATGGCAATCAGGATAATCGGTATCACAATGCTGGATATCAACTTGGTAACTCAACTCAGGGTTGCCTTATCAAGAGCCGTGAACACGCACGCAGCGGACCAATCACAATCATGAGAGAAGCGCAGCGTCACTGAGCGTCACTGATCGTCCTCACAGAGCGCCGTATGTGAGGAAAAAAAAAAGCATTTCTTGTGAGGATCAGAGATTAATTCTACTAAAATATGAGGAGGAGAAAAGCAACATTACAGAAAAGGCCAACACCGTGGCAGCTGCAGGAGGAGGAAACATGCGTGGCAACGCATAACGGGATG
>NC_065528.1:2187832-2191628 GCF_006386435.1 Epinephelus moara | reverse complement strand
GTTAACTGGCGACCTTCAGCCGAATGCGTCTGTGGTTGTCGTAGTGACAACAGCTGTTTTCAACCAGGAAGAGAACACGTAGCTGTCCTCGCGAAGGCCTCTTTATTCAGTTTTTCATAACAATATCAAAACATAGCCGACCTGATCCGTCTTTGGACTCTTGTTGGAGGAACCCAGTCACGGACCGACACTCAATCGCGGTTTGAATCATACTTGTTACGACGGAATGTTGAAAACAGGAAGAGGCCAAGTTGCTTTTCCTGTAAATCTAACTCCTATCTCGAATAAATTTTCTAAATAGGCCTACACAGTTTCGTCTCTGGTGCCTGCCTAAATAAACATGTGCCATATTAAAGAACCGTTCAGCCCTGTGAAACGTAAAAAAGAATATTTTCACGGGATTCGAACCCGCTTCATTATGGGAAAAAAAATTAAAAACACACAATTAATGTGGTGTGCCACTATGACAACACCACTTCACTGACAGATCCAATAAAAATCCGACAACATACAGCCAGCTATGTCTTCAAATTGGGAGGTAGCCAGATCAACTTGTGACCACACTGTCCATGCACTGAGGAACATTTTACAATCTCACTGCTTTCCAATACAAAAACCAACGGTTTTAAATCCACTTAATTCATAAACCTAACGTTTATTGTTGTGCTACAGGTGGTTTTAAATCCACTTAATTCATAAACCTAACGTTTATTGTTGTGCTACAGGTCGATAAAGCCAACATTCATATAGTACACACGTGGAAATACTTTATTTTAAATTAAGCAATAAAGCAGCAGCTGTATAAATCCAGTTAGGCCCACTTCATAAACGTAACGCAAGACAACGTCATGTTGTCGGCCGTCACCGACAACTAAAGCCTCGACTGGTAACAAGTATGAGGGCCGTTGTGGTTAGCTAGCTCGATGCTAACTTTGGCTAGCGGTAGCGGTTAGCATCCGCCGCTAACACCACAACGGCCCTCCTGCCCGTTGCAACAAAACGCTGGAGGCTCCCGTTGCTGGTGACGGCCGGGTATCGGCCCATGGCTCCAGCGCTTCACTCGGACTGTATTTCCTTTCCTTTACGGTCCTGACAACTGCTGTTGCTGCTGTCTGGGGCAGGATGCTACACAGTTGAGCCAGAGAAGAGGGGCCCAGTTTGAATGTTTTGCTTACAAACTGCAACGAACAAAACTCCAGACTCTACCTTTAATAGATGAGAACTAATAAATCACTTTGATGGTGCATCACTCTAGCCCGTATTTCCCATGGAAGTATGTAGCCTATTGCAGTTCCCCAACCCATAGCAAGTTCCATGTGTGTTTTTCTCCCTCATAGTCAGCGTGTAGCTTCTTACCAGGCTAGTTAGCTAAACAAACCAAAAAAACCCACTGAGCTTCCTGTCTGTGACGGAAGCTGTCATCAGCAGAAAACCGAAAAGGCACCAACGTGGGGGGCTGGAAAATGACCAATCATAAGAGGGCCGGGGTCAGCCTTGGTCTCCGCCCCCAAAGTGTCAAAAGTCCTTGCTTCGAGCGAGCAGAACTCCACCGCGAGCGAGCACAGGGGTGAGAGAGAACGAGAGCAGGAGCGAGCCAGCACGCGCACAGCAGCTTCACAGTGTTGTTGTGTGTGTCGGTGCTGTTTTTTACTCGCTCGCACCTGCCTCTGCTTCACTCTGTTGCTGAATATGTGCGCGAAGATCAAACAAGTGCGCGCGGCAGTTGAGATCTGCGCGCGTGCAGATGTGTTATCCACTCGCGCGACATATGACACAAATATAACGCCATATCTGTTGAGCTGAATCAGGTACTTGCGACAAATGACAGCTCTGTTGAAGGTGATACCACATGTGGAGCATAGAATCGCTCGTTTCACTATAGCCATAAGTGTATCACCGGTGATTACAGTGGCACCTGTATTGTGGGTGACATCGGGGCCATGGTCATATGTGCCACACATCTCTACCTGTGGTGGGGTGAAGAATAAAGGCTGTTGGAGTACGGTTACCCCTAACGTGTTAGGCTGCTCACATGTATCACTCAACAGGGTCCGCATTCCAGCTTGAGGGGGTGGCGGATTGGGTTGTAGGGACACAGCTGACGAGCCGTATAGATCATATTGTAGCTCTGGGGGCGGTGCAGATGGCTTACATTGGGGCTCACACGTATCTACGGATTTTATAATACTTGGGTACAGATGTGTAATGACCTCCGACTCTGTCATGGGGGTGTTAGGTGTATCGGTTGGGACTACGTGTATACAATTGGAACCTGACCTGATTGCTGTAGTCACTACAGGAGGTTCACTACAACCAATAAGCCACTCATTTGCTAGCTGTGGTTCCCCAAGGGATAGGTTGGGGAACACATAGCTGTCTTGGATTGTGTTTGCATAGGTGATGTCCTCCATTACATTACTCATGTTCTCTATTACATTACTCATGTCCTGCAGGCTGCCACCACCCGCCTGTAATCTGTAAGGAAAGTAAGAACATTGGGTGTTACAATGTCGCATTTTGGTAATAGGCAGTGTTAATGGACACAATGGCCAAATACTTACATGTCAAATGTGATGGGCAGTGTGATATTGGACTCTGGAGTGATCACAGGAACTACTTCAGAGTCTGTTACTGCTATAGGTGCAGAGGAGACTTCACTTGTAACATCTGTACCAGGGTTGGACTGTTGAGGTTTGGCAGATGTGTGTGTATCGTCATTGTCAGTTATAGGCAGATCAACAGCTGCAGTGAATGAGACAACCTCTGTCACTGAGCTGCCACAGGCCGCCCCCGTGACCAACCTCTCTGTGCAGTGGGTACCTTCCGTTACTGCACAGCCCGTATTATCGTCCTCAGCTACAGTGAGCACCTTGTCCGTTTCCACAGTGACCGCAGACTCACATTGGTGGGCACAGTGAGCAGGGACCGGTCCCGGTTCATGGTCACACCCTGTCCCACCAGAGCTCTGGTTATGTTTAGATGGTGTGGCTGTATGACACGTTGCCTTCCTAGGGGATGGGGTCGCAGCAACAGCAGCAGCAGCAGCAGCAGCATCTGCATCAGGGTAACGGGGGTTCCTGTTGGCGCTATCTCTGCTGTGACTACTACTGCTACTGCTGCTGCTGTTATTGCTGCTAGAGCTGTTACTGCTGCTAGAGCTGCTGTCACTTTCGTCACCGCTGTCAGTGTCTCTGGAGCANGGTCATCCGAGCAGCAGTACTGGTGGATGGACGCAGAGCCCCGGTCATCCGGCTACAGAAGGTTGCCTCAGACCTTGACTGATATCCCTTGCCAGTAGGACCATGCACCCTCTTGCGGTCCTCAGAGTGTAGTATACGGTTAGTGGGGTTTTCATATTTACCCCCCACAGTGCGGTTGTCTTTACATCTGTCAATCCGGCGTTGTTTGTTGACAGGTCGACCACTGTCAGGTGGGTTGAGCCACCGTGGAGGAATATCACGTTTCACCTGTGTCCCACATGTGACTGTAGACGGTCCTCTAATGTAGCCATCTGCCAGATGAGGCTGACCTGAGTTGGACCTGGGCACATCTACCCTTGTCCCATTAAAAACATGGGAGCGTCTTGGGTAAACATGCATTTTATGTTCCGTGTGGTTGTCCCTTCCAGTGTTCATGTTCCGTCTCGTGTGGATGTCCCGTCCATACATACGATGATCCTGAGCCTCTGGTTCTTTATACAGCCTCCTATTAGCACACACTTCATAGGATCGTCTTTGTTGAATATTGCGCAAGGGCGAAGGTGTACGATCCCTCACATCTGCATATTCATTTTGTC
>NC_065528.1:2184422-2187332 GCF_006386435.1 Epinephelus moara | reverse complement strand
CACACACACACACACACACACACACACACACACACACTTTAAACACACAATGGATGGTTTTGTAACAATCCAAGCAAGAGACTCTGAAACACCGTCCACCTCAGAAACAAACATGATGTATAATGGGCCAATAATTAGAATCAATAATGTAGATTACCCCACATATGATTGCAGGCCCAGTTTATTATGCAACTCAGTTAAATACAATATGTACTGGACTGTATGGACTGGGCCGCCTGTGAGTGCTTTGGGACGTGTGAGGGGCCCATTGCAGCACCCGCTGCTCGTTGAGAAGAATAAGAACGATACATGGTTTCACGTCAGAGTCTCCAAAAAATAACACCGGAAAAGTCGCTAGATTTGAAAATTTGTCTTTTTTGAAAAAGTGTCGCTAGAGGGGAATACTTGCTAAATATAGCGACAAAGTCGTTAAGTTGGCAACAATGTTAAAAGAATATTTAAGACCCCTGGTTTAGGGGCACTACTGTTGTAATGTAATGTTACATTGGGCACTAGTGGACGCAACTGTCACTAAAAGAATAGAAACAACTTTATTAACTCTAAGGCTAGTGTATCTCCCCGGGATTTAAGCTGTTATTATAAGCTGTTATTATTATAACTTTGACAATCGGGCCTGTAACAGCACACTAAGTAGGGTTTGGGGGCTATGACCACTGGTAGATGATGTCACTTTTGTTTAAAAATGCCACATTGTAGTTATATGGGTGATTGTATATTGAAAGGTTAGGATAAGTTAGCTTGCGGATGCTAGCAGCTGAGACCTGTGGGTCCATGTCATTGGTTCGACAGCCCACTGGTTCGACATCCCATTAGTCCGACTGTCCGCGGTGCTGAACGGTCCGCGACCGGCTTGAGGCGGAGCAGGCTCACGGCTTATGTGTTTGTCACTTTCTTTTTCATTTTAACCCACACCATGATCTTTTCCTGACCCTAACCAAGTGGTTTTTGTGCCTAAACCTAACCAGACCTTAACCACAGGGCATCATGATGATTTCGGAACGGACTTTGGAACAATGAATTTAATATGGTCGGAACAATGGGATGTCGAACCAATGGGTTAATATGGTCGGAACAATGGGATGTCGAACCAATGGGCTGTCGAACCAATGGGCAGTTCCCAGACCTGTTGCCATAGCAAATGAAACATCCAAGTATAGACTCAGGCATAGAGGGAAAGAACATGTTACTATTTAAATATAAATTAGATACATTTTATTTAACACAAAATGTATGATATAAGTGGTAAGAATATGCTTTGCTTGAACGACGACAATGTGCTGACGCACAGCGGTAATTTCCGGTGCTGCTGTGATAGCGTCTTTGTGCTGCACTAGAGAGCTCATACCAGCTAATTTTCTGATACTCATTTCAGCTGCTAAATATCTACTACGGACGTTTAAACCCACACTAGTTCTGTTTAAGCACTCATGGCTCTCTTCTTGTTTCAACAACTTTCTTGCTAATCCCAGCTGTTGTTTACACACTATTAGCCTTTGTTAGCTAAGTTAGCTTAGCACTTAGCAATGGCTTCTCCGTCTCCTGCTGTCTCTTGCTCAAACCAGATGTTTAGTTATTCCTCTGCCTCCTTTAGTGATAGTGGTACATGTAATAAATGTATTTTATGTGCTGCATTAGAGGCGAGGATTAGTGAATTGGAAGCGTGGCCCCCACACAATGGAAAGTCATTCAGTAGCTGCGGTGGTTAGCCATCCCCCTGTAGCGGGCATGGAGCCACATAGCATAGCTTTTGCTAGGGGTCCTCTGGCAACCCCCATGCAGCCGGGAGGCTGGGTGACTGTCAGAGAGAAGTGTAGAACTAAGCAGAAAGCCCATGGTTCACCACAACCCGATCTCACAGAAATTCGTAAAATGACCATGACCTCTTAACACTGCATTCCGTGGTGGCGGCATGTAATGGGTTAAAATTACGTGCCGGTAGGCCTACCACGGAAACAATGCCAATGTAAAATCAATTAGGATCCTTTGTCCTGGTGGACACACGAATTCCCTGGTTCAACAGCGTCACGTCAATGTTGTTTTCCTCAATGATATCTTTAACATTTCTGTATACACACAAAAACACCAAAGTGTCCTTGATAACTCAGCAATATGATAGGTTAATGTTAAGGCCATAAAATAAAATAAATGTATTTTGCCAGCTTTTGATAGCATAGGGTTATAAGAGCATTGGGTAACACTTCATAAGTCAGCCCGCGTTTTAGAGTGTTTTTTTTAATTTTTATTTACATACTTTATTAATCCCCGAGAGGAAATTCAATTTTTCACTCTGTTTGTCAATTACACACAGGTCCGAACACACACATGCACAAACTGGACCTATACATGCACTAAGTGGAGAGATGTCAGAGTGGGCTGCCCATGACAGGCGCTCCGAGCGGTTGGGGGGTTCGGTGCCTTGCTCAGGGGCACCTCGGCAGTGCCCAGGAGGTGAACTGGCACCTCTCCAGCTACCAGTCCACATTCCATATTTTGGTCCGGACGGGGACTTGAACAGGCGACCCTCCGGTTCCCAACCTAAGTCCCTATGGACTGAGCTGGGAGTTAGAGCATAATTCCTCCCGGTCACTTACCACATACTTTCCCAGGAGTTAGAGTATCCCTCGCGGTCACTTAGCACATACTTTCCAGGGAGTTAGTGTATAACAACGCGGTCACTTGGCACATACTTCCCCGGGAGTTAGAGTATCCCTTGCGGTCACTTAGCACATACTTTCCAGGGAGTTAGTGTATAACAACGCGGTCACTTGGCACATACTTCCCCGGGAGTTAGAGTATCCCTCGCGGTCACTTAGCACATACTTTCCAGGGAGTTAGTGTATAACAACGCGGTCACTTGGCACATACTTCCCCGGGAGTTAGAGTATCCCT
>NC_065528.1:2175416-2183233 GCF_006386435.1 Epinephelus moara | reverse complement strand
CATGAATTATTAGCCTATTAATCCATAACTTGTGATTATTAAGCATATTAATCAATTACAAATAATACGTATTTCCTTTGAACTACAAAGTTAATGTTTTTAACCATTTGTTTAACATTTTTCAACTTAACTATGAATAACAAAATCATGTATGCTATTAACACACATATTTCGAAACTGTGGGCTACACCAGTACACACACTGTGTTACACTTGACTATTCATTGTTAGTAACATCCATAACCAACTGTAATAGTGCAAATGTATACAGTACACTACTAACACAAATACAAATGGCAACTACCTCGAGGCAAAACAACTGTAGCACTTTACTGTTAGGAGTAGGTCGCAACGCCAAGTTAGTGTGGTATAACAGTTGGAGGGAAGCACACACTTTACACGGCGGCGGGCGCGATATCATCTGCAGCACAAGCTAACATCGCTAGCTGCATTAGCATTAACTCACCAAGACATTGATAAACACGGTAAAACTCCCATCGCACAGGTCCTCGGTTCAACATTTCACACTGTACACATTGTGTAATTTCACTGGTTTCTCTTTGTCGTCTGCTCGTGTCATTCCTGCGCCTATGAGTACAAGCTCCTCGCTGAGAGGTGGGACTTTCTACCTTTAACCAATGGGAAGTGTGCACCTCCCTGTTTGACCAATGACAGCTGGTCTAAGCACAGTGACTGTGATTGACACCTTGTTTGATCAATAAGACTATGCCACAGCGATGAAGTTAGATTGACAGGTAAAAACAAACAAACATTCAAGCAACTTGGTGAGTTAATGCTTAAAATTACATGTGGATTTGAGATTCTACCTGACGAGAGAGATGGCAAGCCACCCATGAACCTGATCTCTGCCTTGACCTAAGGAGTTGGATCAAGATCACCTATTATCCACAGGAGCCCATCCATTCTTCTATCTCCATCACTTGAGCATCACACTCCAGTGTGATAGTAGTATCACAACAACCTTTTCCACTTGACTTGTGACTTAAAACGTGCATTTGTCACAATAAAGGATTAAAACTAAACTGAACAGTTTATAACAGAAGGAACAAAACTGAACTTGAATAAGACAACCAGTGGAACCATGCTACAGACTAAGGACAGGCAAACAGTGCAAACTTCATAATCCAGCCTGGTCTCTTTTGTTGGTATATACTTAGGTGGAATGTACTGCCTAGTTTCCCTGTAAGTTTTGGGGAAATTACCTAGTACTTTCAGACTAAGGACAGGCAAACAGTGCAAACTTCATAATCCAGCCCAGTCTCTTTTGCTAGTATATACTTAGGTGGAAAGTACTGCCTAGTTTCCCTGTAAGTTTTGGGGAAAGTACGCTGTAGATGTAAGAACAGCACTTACCATGTGGTTTCTGTGTAATTAAATACTAAAAACATTTTATAACTTTTCATGACTCAATATTGTGTATTTTAAGATATATGTAGGCTATATTATTATATTACTGTATTGTTTGTGTTTCATCCTCAGATGGCACTACAAGACTTCCATAGACGTGCACTTGAGAGAGGTAAGTTTGTTTTGTACTCCAGCCTGCCCGTTAATTAGGCAATTTGCAGAATATAGACCCATTTCCTGACATATTCATATTCAAACTCATTCAATGAAATGTAAACAAAACATAAATATTAAAACCCTAGAGTGTGGGTGAAATTGCCTGATGACACATAGGCTACATAAAAGTGACTGAATCAACTGCCATGAGCAAAGGGCAAAAGCATATGTTTTTACTGCACTTCATACATATACAGATTCATATATGGAAATTAAACCATAAGTTTTGGGAAATTACATAAGTGACGAGTTATACTCTAACTCCCGGGAAAGTATGTGTTAAGTGACCGCGAGGGATACTCTAACTCCTGGGAAAGTATGTGGTAAGTGACCGGGAGGAGTTATACTCTAACTCCCGGGAAAGTATGTGCTAAATAACCGCGAGGGATACTCTAACTCCTGGGAAAGTATGTGGTAAGTGACCGGGAGGAATTATGTTCTAACTCCCAGGAAAGTACATGTAAGTTAGCGTATAACTCCCGGGAAAGTGGGCGAGAGGTACACTCTAAAACGCGAGCTGACTTATGAAGTGTTACCGAGCATTGTGCTGTGGGTGGATGTGGCGCATTCGACTACTGTTTTGTATTGTCGGCCGTCTGTGGGCTTCATTCCATTTCAAATTGCCGCCGGTCTGCCGCAACCCGAATCCAAACACCACTATCTCTGTTAAGAAAAGTTTGTGTTTGTGTGTGTGTGTGTGTGTGTGTGTGTGTGTGTGTGCGCGCGCATCAACTCTTGTACCATGGCAATATAAATAGGATGACGACGGGATGATCAAACTGGACTATACATTTCACATCCCTCATTTAATCTCTGCACTTGTCACTTTCATATTATTTCATCAAACTGGACTTAAGTTTGTTTTCCATAGCGCAGACCATATTTCCTTTGTACAGTCAATTTTTCATTTCATGTTTTATATACCATTTCCGGACTATTAGGCTACTATTCCACTCTGTAAATAGATTTTAAAATTTCAATGTAATTTTAATATTGTTTTTTGCTCATTTCATTATTGTTATTATTGGTTTACTTTTTTCTATTTTTATCCTTCTGTGTTGCGTGTTTTTGGGATCAAACAACAAGGCTAACAAAACAGATTCTGATTGAATGTATGTCATGCTGACATAAAATCCCAAAACCAAGAATCATAAAGATACAAAAAATCTCCAGGGTTGTGTAAATGGTAACCTAAGCATGAATGAGAATGGGTTGGGGTTGGGTCGGCTGTGGCTCAGAGGTAGAGCGGGTCGTCCACCAATCGAAAGATCAGCGGTTCGATCCCGGGCTCCTCCAGGCTGCATGTCGAAGTATCCTTGAGCAAGATACTGAACCCCAGATTGTTCCCGATGGCTGTTCCATCGATGTGTGAGTGTGGCAGGTGGCACCTTGTATGGTAGCCTCAGCCACCAGTGTATGGATGTGTGTGTGAATGGGTGAACGTGACTCGCAGTGTAAAAAGCGCTTTGAGTGGTCACTAGAAAGGCGCTATACAAATGCAGGTCCATTTACCATTGCAGGTCCATCTTATCAGCCCTAACCGTAACCCAAGCACTTTAGACCTTCCTGCAAGCCTGTAGTAATGTACTAGATTGTCAGTAGTATTGTATTCTCTGAGGATGACTCATTTTAGTAACTATTTACAACTAAAAAGAAAAAACAAGCAAACAAACAACAACAAAAATCATTTTATACACTGGGCCTTCAAAGTGCTCTCTGAAACTAGACCTGACATGGCTTGTGTCCAAAAAATGAAAAAATCTAAACTTTATCATAGAGCTAAATACATCATTGGAAAGGTCTCAACCTGGAGAGTAACACGTGTCATTATGAAGATTCTACATGGCTCCTGCTTTAAAATACTAACCTTTGAACCTTGACCTCGGTGCATGTTTGAAGGCTTATAATTCAGCAACAAAAGGGGGTACAGACATGGGACCAACTGTTATAGAGAGCACTTGACCTCAACTATCATGTGAGTGTAGTCAACAACTGGGGGTGCTGTCAGATATGGGTAAAATATGGTTAAAATTAATTTTCACCCATTTAAAAATTATGAAAATGATTACACAAATGTGTTTACCATCCACTTAAAGTCCAGTGTACTCTCAATTCAGTATTTACAACTTCCAAATCGAGACAAAACACTAATATTCTTTAAAAACTAAAATTCCCTAGGATCGCGCCATGCAGTGTCATACATATCAGCAACACAGTTATAGTTCTTCTGATTTGCAAAGTAGGGTTCTAAATAGGGTCATAAAAAGATATATCTAATAAATATATCAAATATCTAGTAAAGCCGAACTAGTAACTAGTAAATACACTGCACCTAGATGAACCATGTTAAGAAAAAGTAAGGATGTTGTTTAATTTCAGATATTTTAGCTAGTACTCTAGAAATGGGGTTTTTGCGATGGTAGTTCTTTCGGCTTGTAAAGTAGAGTTGTAAAATAGGGTCGTGTAAAGGTAAAGCTAATAAATATATCAAATATCTAGTACAGCCGAACTAGTAAATACACTGCACCTAGATGAACCATGTTAAGAAAAAGTAAAGATGTTGGTTAATTTCAGATATTTTATCTAGTACTGTAGAAATGGCATTTTTGGGATGGTAGTTCTTCCGTTTGAAGAGCTGTCAAATAGGGTCGTAATAAAGTAAATCTACTGAATATATCAAATATCTAGTACAGCCGAACTATCATGTTATTATTATTATTATTATTTATGAGGGGAAATTATAAAAGAGGAATATATTTGCCGTTTTAATAACATCAGGGGAACAATTTATCCTCTAATAACTATAATCTAATTACCTCATTACATCAAAATGACAGTTATATCACACACAATTCAATGTTTTTAGAGAACAAAAAATCATAAATAATGCACTCTAATAAATTCAGTCAAATGGCGATAAAAATAGCGATAAAATAACGTTTTCTAAACTAGAAAACAACATTAACCACCACCCATTGTGTGACGTTGTTCAACCAGGGAATTCGTGTGTCCACCACAAAAAAGGATCCTAATTGACTTTACATTGGTATTATTTCCGTGGTATCGGCAAGTGATTTTAACCCATTACGTGCCGCCACCACGGAATGCGGTGTTATGAGGTTGTGGTCATTTCACATATTTCACACCAGCAACCATACTCAAATGTATCCCTGGGACCAGAGCGGTTGACACTGAGTCAAATTTAAAACTGCTGGCTAAGGCTAAACGTAGATTTAGTGAGATTGTTTTTCACGACAATGTTTATGACACCCGGTTACGCCGATCAGAGGTCACAAAAATTAATGTTGCATTGGTGTGTGCATATGCAAAAACCATGTCGGACTCCATAGTTTTCTCTGGACCCCTCCCAAATCTGACCAGTGAAGAGATGTTTAGCCGCATGTTATCATTCGATTGCTGGCTGTCCAGGTAGTGTCCAGTAAATGATGTGGGCTTCGTAGATAATTGGCAAACCTTCTGGGGAAAAACCTGATCTGATTAGGAGAGGCGGCATTCATCCCACTTTGGATGGAGCTGCTCTCATCTCTAGAAACCTGGTTTGATCAGTTCATTAGTAATTCAAAACCCTGACAACCCAGAGTTGAGACCAGGAATCAGAGACGCAGTCTTAAATGCTTCTCTGAGCTTCTAATGCAGTTACCCATCCATAATTATATATATATATATATATATATATATATATACTTATTATATAATATAAAATATATATCTGTTATAAAAACGGTGGCTGTCCCCCAACCACCTAAATGATTTAAACTGTACTTAAAAACCTAATAACAATTCAAACCTCTTCTATGACAGAAAGACAAAACAGAATTAAATGTGGACTGTTAAATATCAGGTCTCTATCATCTAAAGCAGTGTTACTGAACAAATTTATATCAGATAATCATACTGATTGAAACCTGGCTGTGTCAAGATGAATATGTTCCTCCCAGTCATAATACCCACATTCCTCGAGGCAGCGGCCGAGGAGGAGGAGTTGCAGCCATTTTTGACTCTACTCTATTGAGCAGCCCTTAACCCAAACTAAATCATAATTCCTTTGAAAGCCTTGTCCTTAGTCTTTTACATCCGACCTGGAAAACCTCACAGCCACTTCTATTTGTTATAGTGTACCATGCTCTTGGCCCTTTTTCTGAATTTTTATCTTAATTCTCAGAGTTTTTTATCTGGTTTAGTTCTTAAATCAGATTATTGTAGGTGATTTTAATATTCATGTTGACGTTGATAATGACTCCCTTAATATTGCGTTTATCTCATTATTTGACTCCATTAGCTTCAGTCAGAGTGTACATAAACCACACCCTCAATCTTGTTCTGAACTATGGAATTGAAATTGAAAACTTAATAGTCTTTCCACAGAATCCCTCTTTATCAGACCATTACTTAATAACTTTTGATTTCTTACTACTCGATTACACGCCACTTGGCCAAAGCTACTATACTAGATGTTTGTTTGATAGTGCTGTGTCAAAATTTAATAAAATGATTCCATCAACATTAAATTTAATATCATGTCCCACTGTAACAGAGGTTTCTGATACTGACTTTAAACTCTCCCAAACTGATTATCTTGTTGATAGTGCTGCAGGCTCGCTGCGAATGACACTCGACTCTGTAGCACCTCTTAAAAAGAAGTTAACGAAACAAAGAAAGTTAGCTCCTTGGTGCAACTTCCAACTCGAAAATTAAAACAAATATCGCAAAAATTTGAAAGGAATTGCCGTTTAACCAAGCTGGAAGAATCTCATTTAGTCTGGGAATACAGTCTTAAATCATATAGGAGGGCCCTTCACAATGCCAGAGCAAACTATTACTCAACATTAGTAGAAGAATATATGAACACCCCCAGGTTTCTCTTCAGTACTGTAGCCAGGCTGACAGAGAGCCACTGCTCTATTCAGCCTTGTATTCCTTTAGCCCTTAGCAGCAATGCTTTTATTAGCTTTTTTTAATGACACAATTCTAACTATTAAAAGCAAAATTCATGATCTCTTGCCCTCAGACAGTACCAATCTGCCTTCAAACAGAGGGAAATGAAACACAGCTGTAGGATCTGATATAAAATTGGATTGCTTTTTTCCTTTTACCCTTCAACAACTGACCGCAATGATTTCTTCATCTAAATCATCGTGTCTCTTAGACCCCATTCCAACTAGGCTACTTAGAGAAGTCTTACCTTTAGTTAACACTTCTATATTAGACATGTTCAATATGTTGTTATAAACAGGCTATGTACCACAGTCTTTTAAGGTAGCTGTAATTAAACCGCCCTGGATCCAGAGGTGTTAGCCAACTACAGGCCCATATCTAACCATCTCTTTCTTTCAAAGATCCTTGCGAAAGTAGTCGCAGACCAGCTGTGTGACTTTCTCCATACAATAATTTATTTGAGGAATTTCAGTCAGGATTTAGAGTGCATCATAGCACAGAGACAGCACTAGTAACTCTCTAGTAAAAATGACAAATTATCTTCTGATTGCTTCTGACAAAGGACTCATCTCTGTACTTGTTTTATTAGATCTTAAAGCCTCATTTGACACAATTGACCATCAAATTCTGCTACAGAGACTGGAACATTTAATTGACCTTAAAAGTTCTGCACTAAGTTGGTTTAAATCTTATTCATCTGATCGATTTCAATTTGTTCATTTTCATGACAAATCATCTTTGCATACAGAAGTTTGTTTAGGAGTTCTACAAGGTTCTGTGCTTGGACCAATTCTATTCACTTTATATATGCTTCCCTTAGGTAACATCATTAGAAATCACTCTGTAAACTTCCATTGTTATGCAGATGATACACAATTGTATTTATCGATGAAGCCAGAAGAAACTGATCAATTAACTAAACTTCAAAATTGCCTTAAAGACATAAAAACCTGGATGAGCTCCAATTTCCTCATGTTAAATTTTGACAATACTGAAGTTATTGTTCTTGGCCCCAAACAACTCAGAAACTCTCTATCTGAAGATATAGGCCTCTAGTTTTGCAGACCGGGCGAGGTGGACCTGCGCTTCGCCAACTGGGTGTGGCCAGGCGGATTTTGCAAGTTTGGCACACCGTGTGCGCTGGCGCAGCTACTCCTCTTTCCCACCTTCGTCCCTCCTACCTGCGCAAGTCGGAAAGAGGGAGGAGAGAAGGCATGGAGTGGGTTTTACACACATCACACCAATCAAATGAGCCCCTCTCCTCGCCCTTAAATGCGC
>NC_065528.1:2169128-2175358 GCF_006386435.1 Epinephelus moara | reverse complement strand
TTAATCAAGTCAGGTTGGGTTTCCATTACGCGTGCCAAATGGTGCCAATCCCCTTTGATCTGACATCAGATGTGACAGGACAGTCAATATAGAGATACATTTATGTGCTGATTGCAGATAGTTGCATTGAATAGTGGTTTTGTGGCTATTTATTGCATTGTTAATGTGCCTGACATTCTGGAAACCTACCTGTGAGGTTTTGGTGACATGTGCACACTGTCCGCCGGTCAGCCGAACTTCCACTACACCGGCTGTGCTCCGCCTGCGTTGACAGTAGACCTGGTTTCAGCTGGCGAGCTTTTAGTGCACCTCCGGCGAAGCCTTTTGGCACGAAACTGTCACTGCGCCAAGCTGGATCTGTCGACACCTCTCCCTGCTGCGCTGCCACACCCATCTCAGCGCACCTCGGTCTGCCAAACTACCAAACTGAGCGCACCTTGGGTTGCGCTGCTCGAAACTAGAGCCAATTGTTTCTCTGGATGGCATTGCTCTGGCCTCTAGCACTACCGTAAGAAACCTTGGAGTAATATTTGATCAAGATTTGTCTTTTTATCTCCCATATAAAACAAACTTCACGGACTGCATTCTTTCATCTGCGTAATATTGCAAAAATTAGGCCTATCCCGTCCCAAAAAGATGCAGAAAAATTGGTCCATGCATTTGTTACCTCTAGGCTGGATTACTGCAATTCCCTATTATCAGGTAGCTCTAATAAAAAACTCTCCAGCTAATCCAGAATGCGGTGGCACGTGTACTGACAGGAACTAAGAAAAGTTTTTAGCTTCTTTGCGCTGGCTCCCTGTAAAATCCAGAATTTAATTTAAAATCCTTCTCCTAACTTAGAAAGCTCTAAATGGCCCGGCTCCATCCTTAGAGAGCTCAGTGCCCTATTATCCCACCAGAACACTGTGCTCTGAGAATGCAGGGTTACTCGTGGTTCCTAAAGTCTCCAAATGTAGATCAGGAGGCTCCTCCTCTGTGGAACCATCTTCCTGTTTCAGTCCAGGAGGCAGACACCATCTCCACATTTAAGACTAGAATTAAGACTTTCCTTTCTGATGAAGCTTATAGTTAGGGCTGGCTCAGGCTTGCCGAGAAAAGCAAGACGGTCATTGGATAACTGCAACAAAATCGTCACTTCCAGGGAGGCTCACCTTCCCTGGGACCTAATGGAGCGGTAGGCGAGAGAGGACGCTCGGTGTATGCATGATGATTGGAGGAATTGTCTAAAAGGCTGAACGGCCAGTGGAGTCTTCTGACAGAGTGCTGTCCGGAGTTCCTTATTTCCATAAGCGATATAGCTCATTTTCACTGTTTGTACAGTACACACACAACACACACTGTAAATAAAGATATAAACGTTGCGTTATTGGGTTTGTACCCTGTTAAATGTCGTTAGTTAGTTCATTTGTTCGTTGAATCACAAAGTTGTAGTTGTGTGTGTGCAGTTAATGTGACAGGGTCACAGACCATTTTCTGCAAAAGGAGCGGAGGGCAGAATTCATATATAAATAAATGTGTGCTTCAGTAATATTTGAGAATGTTCAGAGAATGTTGCTATATAGCACTGTTTTTTACCTGGGCCAGAGTTAAGGTGCTGCTCCTTTCAGGGAAACTTATTTTGAGAGAAAATCAGTTCTGGTGTTCAAACCCATCTGAAAATCTTTGAGGTGTGTTTTGCTGTGGTTCTATGGCACGAGTGTGCTTGAAAAACTGCTTCAATTAAATGTTCCTTTCATAAGTTACTGCCTTGCCACAATATGACAAATTTTATGATGTAAACTTAAAGCCACTACAAGGAACTTTTAACTGGATATGCAAAAGTCTCTCATTTCTGCTGATGTCTCTGCGTGACCTACAACAGCAAATGAGACCATCAGTGTGAAGATAAGCTATTTCTCTATAGTTGTATATCCATACTTTTAGGAAACTTTCTCCGGGTCCGCCCCAGGTCGCTTCCAGGACGAAACGATTTACGGCACTCAGACGGCACACATCATCTTACCTAGCTGCTTACATTTATAGTGACTCTTATAAATAGTCGCTATTCCTCCTCCTCGACCCGACGTCCACGGGGAGTTAAAATAGCAGCAATCATCAGGTAAAAGTTCTGTGAAAGCACTTGACTCACCAACAGTCAGCCACGTCTCAGTCACACAGAGAAAATCCAATCCTCGGGAAGTCAGGAAATCCTTCAGGAATAAACGTTTTGTTCGCTAGCGATCTAGCATTTACCAGCCCAATCCTGGCAGGAGCCGGCGGGTCCACCGTGTTAGCTGTCCGGGGAGCCACACACAGAGGCCGCAGGTTGCGCAGATTCACCCCGCGCCAGCGGGGACGAGGAGAGCAGGGGCTGCGGGGCCAGAACACCTCATCCGGGCCGACGACAGGTACCAGCCAGGCGTCGACAGGGTCCAGTGAGTGCCGAGAAATAAAGAGGCGAGGCACCGCTCCATACTCAGTCCAAGAAGCTGTGGAAGTGCTCGCCAAACAGGCCTTCAGCCTTACCAGCCGACCGCTGCGTTTACCCTGGCGGTGGTGGCGCTTACGCCAGAGAGGTGGAGTTGGGGTGCGGCAGAGGTGAGCTGGGATCCCCAATAGGAGCGGGGGCAAAGTTTTCCCGTCTTGTTGTTTCATTCATCCCCAAAACACACACGCGCGAGCCAGGTAAGCATCTTTACGACAATACGCGCTAGAGCTCATGGGAAATGTAGGCTTCATTCCGGCAAAACACTACCGCTTTTGTCCACAGGGTCGCCAAAATCAACTCAAAATGAAAGTTTCTTGTAGGGGCTTTAAAGTGAGCTTCCCCTGTTTGAAAGACCAGCAGCTACCACTGACCCAAACACACAAATTCCAACTAACAAACTATATACAACCTTGGTATGTGTGAGTGAGTGAGTGAGTGAGAGAAAGAGAGAAAAGGCGTGTGTGGTGATCAAAGGGTCGTTTGGCCTACAAAACAAAATGGCTGATAACAGAGAACTACAAGATGGCCGAATCAAAGCTGGCTTCAGATCGGGGGAGGTCTTGTCTGACCATGTGGTCAGGACAAAGACAAAGGAAAAGAAGCGGGAACTTTGAGTTGCCTCTTTGGGTGTAGCTCTGTTGAAAGCCTAGTTGTTAATGAGTCTATTTGTGTTGCAAACGGTCTGGATTAGTGCAGAGATTGTTTAGTTGTGTGCAAGAATCTGTCTATGAACAGCATTAGCAAACTAAACACTTAGCTTTGGCGAAGCCAACTAACCAATGACCTAACTGCAAACAATCACAACAATAACTCAATGACAGCATTAAATCACATACAAGTTAAACAGTCTTGCTTAGCCTGTACAGCTGTGATAAAGCTATGCCCAGTTGTTACGTTACCGATCCTTGAATGGATGGAAGAAAGAGTCACTTGGTGGTGTGCTGCTTTTGATAGCTGACAGAAGAAGGCTGGAAAGAGCTGTGGTTCCAGATGCAGTTTTCTTGTGTCCTTGTTCCAAAGGTGAAACTCAGAGGAAGCTGGTCGCTCAGGGCTCTGTGTACTAACTCACTTGGTTCTGCTTGTTGCTAGAAAGCTAGTTGCAAACCTTGTGCTTGCAACTTTAACTTCTCTGGTTAAGGTTTAGAGAGTCTGTGATCAGTTGCCCTCCCTTGAGTGGTTTCGAGCAATGGCCTCTGAGTTGGTCAGAGATGGTGTGAGCTACTCGGAATCTCACAAGCAAGAGAGCATCTGGGCTGGTCCAGGCCCAGCCGAAAAGAGAAAAAACTCTGAGAGAATGCAGGACTTATCTTAGAGTTTGTTATAATGAGATCACGGAGGGGCATGTCACTGTAACAGTACTGTCCAATCAAGTTTGATGACTGGTCTCACTGGGAGGTGTGAGGTGACACCCTGTGGAGATGAGTGTCAAATAGCCGTCTTTGATATGAAGAACAAAGAGCATGCAGAGAAGAAAAGCCTTCACATGTCCACTTTAGATTTTAGCAAATGACAAATCATCTGTGGTCATGCGAATCCCAACAAGAGTAAATGTCAGGATTTGTCCAAGCCTTTGTTGTGTGCCCTTGTGTTATGTGTTTGTGTTGTCTTGTTCTCCCTGTCTGTCATCCCCAGGGCTGGGCGGGGCCACCAGTCTCCTGCTCTCACTCTAAGTATCAGCCTGATAACTTCTCATCTCCACTTCATGCAGTATAAAACCCGGCTTCATGTTCCACTCTTCGGCAGTTCGTTGTTTCAACCTTAGTGGTAACGCTCTTGGCCTCGTATTTCAATGCTCTGTGCTGCTCTTCTGGTTTTTGGATCTTTGACTGGTTTCGGATTATGCTTGTTTTTGGATTGTGTGTTGGATACTGTTGCCTCAAACTAACTTTGTATATATTTTTGTTTCCAAGCCCTGCCACCTGCCTGCCCCCAGCCTTGCCTCGCCCAGCCCCATCGTGTTGTCTTCCCTCACCTGGACTCCGTCATCTGCCCTGGATCCCCGCTGGTGTCGTTCTTTTTGTCACTACATGGCACATTTCAGAGCACACACTTTTTTGTAAATAAAGCATTTTTTTCACTGATTTGCATTGTGGGTCCCGTCTCATTCGTTCAGGTCTTTAAGTCCTGACGGAACAAACTGGCCTGAACATGGACCCCGCAGATACAGTTCACCAGGCACTGGCTAATCAGGGAGCACAAATTGGACAATTAGATGAAGTTTCACATGCACTTTTTGATAGCAACCAAGCTATGTGAGCTTCTATTATTGAAATGTCTGAACAGTTGTCTAATTTAGCATTCATGGTACATGACCGACTGACCAGCGGAGCTCCCAACGCTGATCCTCTGGAGCCACCATCCAGAGACTCTCATGTAAGTGACCCAGTGAAGTGGTTTGATGGGGATCTTTATAAATGTTGATTTTTGCTGCAGTGTAAACTAATGAAATGAGCAGGCAGGACAACGTTAGGCTGTTGCTTCATTGACCTCTTGCAGCAGAATCTTTACTTGCAAATTTTTATGCCTCAGACAGCCAACCAATTATTCTTTTAACGACATTAACAATATGAAAATATCTGTTGGAGTGTCATTTTCTTTAAACAACTATAATAACAAAACAACAACAAATACAATCAATCTCTTAAAAGTTGTCTTATACATAAGTATTAACAGACATCAGTGTGCAAAATAATTATATCTGTTGAAGTGAATTGCACATATGGGTATTCAACTTAACGTGCAATATGATTTTGATTTTGATATGATTTTTTGATGATCAGAGCCCTTGAGTTCACAACCCCAAACAAGTAAGGAGCAGATACACACAGCGTCAATGAAACGCTATGCTAGCAGGACCAGTGGGTCTAACATTACAATCCAGAGGCACAAAACTAACTAAAATATTAAAGCTGCAAGCAGCGTTGGGCGGGACCCCAACTTAGACACCTCTCCACTCTAGCTCACAGCCGACAATTTCTCCACATTTGCTCATGTTAATTTCAGAGGCACTAGCTCACTTCCTGTTGGATTTAGGTCAGGGGTGTCAGTGTGTGATTTGTAGGTGTTGATGAGACGAACAAGCCAGTTTTGGTTTAATGTTTCTACGACATTCCTATGGGCCGCAGTGGCCGTTTTTGTGTGTCTAGGTGGCGCTAGAGAGCCCACTGTTAAATATCAGGTCTCTATCATCTAAAGCAGTGTTAGTAAACGAATTAATATCAGATAATCATATTGATTTACTCAGTCTCACTGAAACCTGGCTGTGTCAAGATGAATATGTTAGTCTAAATTAATCCACTCCTCCCAGTCATAATAATACCCACATTCCTCGAGGCAGCGGCCAAGGAGGGGGAGTTGCAGCCATTTTTAACTCTAATGTGTTAATCAGCCCTAAACTAGATTATAATTCATTTGAAAGCCTCGTTCTTAGCCTTTTACATCCGACCTGGAAAACCTCGCAGCCACTTTTATTTGTTATAGTGTACCGTGCTCCTGGCCCGTATTCTGAATTTGTATCTGAATTCTCAGAGTTTTTATCCAGTTTAGTTCTTAAATCAGATAAAGTTATTATTGTAGGCGATTTTAACATTCATGTCGACGTTGATAATGACTCCCTGGCTACCGCGTTTATCTCATTATTAGACTCCATTGGCTTCAGTCAGGGTGTACATGAACCCACTCATTGTTTTAACCATACCCTCGATCTAGTTCTGACGTATGGAATTGAAATTGATAACCTAACAGTCTTTCCACAGAATCC
>NC_065528.1:2160824-2166427 GCF_006386435.1 Epinephelus moara | reverse complement strand
TTTTTTTTCCCCCGTTAAAGGGTTTTTTTTGGGGGAGTTTTTCCTTATCCGCTGTGAGGGTCCAAAGGACAGAGGGATGTTGTATGCTGTAAAGCCCTGTGAGGCAAATTGTGATTTGTGATATTGGGCTTTATAAATAAAATTGATTGATTGATTGACTGTCATCCGCATAGCAATGAAAAGAAATGCCATGTTTCCTGAGAATTGAACCAAGTGGGAGTAGATAGAGGGAAAATAAAAGAGGGCCAAGCACAGAGCCCTGTGGTACCCCACATGAGAGGGGAGCAGTGGAGCACACCGAGTCATCAAGGCTGACACAGAAGGTTCGATGTGACAGGTAGGACCTGAACCATTCAAGTGCGGTGCCACTGATGCCCACCCACTGCTCCAAACGAGCAATCAGGATCCCATGGTCCACTGTATCAAATACTGCAGTCAAATCTAAAAGTTCAAGGACAACACAGTGACCAGAGTCAGTAGCTAAAAAGATGTCATTAAAAACTCTTAAAAGCGCTGATTCAGTGCTGTGCAATGTTTTAAAACCGGATTGGAAAATCTCAAGAGTATTCTGTTCATTTAAAAAGTCCATAGACAATTTTCTCTAAGATTTTAGAAAAGAAAGGCAATTTAGAGATAGGCCTGAAATTTGCCAAAACAGTAGGATCCAGCCCAGGTTTTTTTTAACAAAGGTTGCACAACAGCATGTTTAAAATTAACAGGGACCACTCCAGAGGACAGACTGCTATTAATAACTGCCAGAAAAGATGGTCCAACAGTGGGGAAAACCTCCTTAAAAAATTGGGGAGGGACAGTATCATCTGGAGAACCTGAGGGCTTCAAATGATCAACAATCTCCTGAACAAAGGGCAGGGTCACAGGTTCAAATGTGTCCAACACAGCAGAGCAGGGGACAGACACAGAAGGATCAAAGCAGGAGGTTAGTGCTCTGGTAGAAGTGACTTTATCAATGAAGAAGTTAAGAAAGTTTTCACACACAGCAGGGGAGGCCTCAATTCCAACAGTCTGTGGTGCATTCAGAGCAGATTTGATAACTTTAAACAACACACGAGGCTTGTGGCAGTTCAACAGAACAATATCAGAAAAATATTTTCTTTTAGCCTCTTTCACAGTGGATTGGTAATGACGCCAGCAATCCCTAAACATTTGAAAAGACACTTGCAATTTGTCCTTTTTCCACTTTCGCTCAGCTCTTCGACACTCCTGCTGCCTGGTCTTTAACGGAGCCGCAATGTCTATGGCAGTTTGACAGGTGTCGAGAAACCATGAGTTAAGAGCCGCTGTATCCTCACACACTGATTCAGGAATGACGCAGTTCTGACTGAAAACAGCTGAAAAGTGAGCAGCAGTGGAGGGGTTAATAACTCGACATCTGCGAGCAGCAGTGCGAGGTTTAACTGTGTGACAGCAAACAGCAGCTTCAAAAAGTAGGAAAGAGGAAAGGAGGAAAAGAGGAAATCCACTTCCCGGGATATGAAGAAATCCTTACAGATAAATGATTTGTTCACAAGTGATCTGGCGTTAACCAGGCCAAACCTGGCAGGAGCTGGCGGGTTATGGCGAACAGCTGACGAGGAGGCCCGGCACAGAGGCCGCAGGTTCCCCAGATTTACTCCGCGCCAGCGGAGACAAGGAGAGCAAGGTCCCCGCGGACCCTGCCTCACCAGACAGCCGTTACGCTTTCCCCGGCGGCGATGCCGTTTTCGCCATGGGGGTGGCGCTGGAGTGCGGCAGAGGTATGTCGGGATATCCAACAGGAAATGAGGCTCAGTTTTTTGTCCATAATAATCGAAGTTGACAAGATTTTTTGCGGAGATTCTCAGATCTAGCAGCGTTTGGCGATCATACACCAGCAGAGTGTTGACGGTACGTGCAACAAGTGTTACAAGCAGCAGAAACACACACAACAGTCGGAACAGCTGATGGCCTGCCTGAGCGCACTGGCGCCATCTTGCCAACTTCAATAAAATAATAAACAAACTCCTGCACTGATTCTCTTGGTTTCCAGCAATCATCATGAACAGATCACTTTCCATATAATCTCTGCCCCTCACACACCTTTAGTTTTTGGTCATCCCTGGTTAGCACTACATAAGCCTCATATTGATTGGTCAGCAGGTTCTGTTATTGGTTGGAGTCCTTATTGTCATTCACTTTGCCTCTGTTCTACCATTCCTTCACAGACTCTTTCCACCACTGAGATTCAGGAGACACCCCTAGATCTGTCTACCATTCCAGCTGAGTACCACAACCTTCAGGGAGTTTTCAGTAAATCTCGTACCATGTCCCTACCACCACACCGACAATATGATTGTGCCAGCGACCTGTTGCCAGTAGTGATGTGTTGTTCGCCAACGAGCTGGCTCTAAGAGCTGATTCTTTGTAGCGAACGAGAAGAGCCGACTCCCATCGGGGAGAGACGACTCTTCAGCTGCTACTGCTTAGCTCTGCTGAGAATCCATGCAGGCAGGGGCGGGACTTTATTTTGATGGGCACACCATCATATACTTTATTAATCCCCAAGGGGAAATTACATTTTTCACTCTGTTTGTCAATTACACACAGGTCCGAACACACACATGCACAAACTGGACCTATACATGCACTAAGTGGAGAGATATCAGACTGGGCTGTCCATGACAGGCGCTCCGAGCAGTTGGGGGGTTCGGTGCCTTTTCAGGCTCCATGGCATTCCACATGACATAGTTTCAAATCGAGGTCCACAATTCATTTCTCAAGTTTGGAAAGCTTTTTGCAAAGCGATTGGAGATACTGTTAGTCTGTCTTCTGGTTATCACCCCCAGTCTAATGGACAGTCTGAAAGACCCAATCAAGTGCTGGAATCTTCTCTTCCATGCATGGCAGAAAAGGAACCGGAGCCCTGATGCACCTTCCTCCCAGGGATTGAGCACGCCCACAACAGCCTTCCTAGTGCTCCCACCGGGAAAACCCCGTTTGAAGTCTCCCTGGGTTACAGGTTGCAGTTCCCTCTGTTCAGGAATATATGGACCATCGTCGACAGATTTGGAAGGACACCCAGACCACCCTGGAGCACACCCTGTTTTTTCTACCAAAAACATTCCACTCAATGCTGAAACCCGCAAACTTTCCATTACTTTCCTTTACTGTGTAAATACATTTTGATATATTGGAATTAAAAAAAATGATAATTATAATAATTATCTGCGACATGTTATATATATATATATATATATATACATATATATATATATATATATATATGTGTATAGATGTATATATATATATATATATATATATATATATATGTGTGTATAGATGTATATAGATAGATATAGATAAAGATATAGATATGCGGTGCTGTGATTTTTATTGATCTGAATAAGATGAGTTGGCTGTTGACACCAGGAGTCCACTGAAGAACAGGAAGTGATTTTTTTTTTTTTCAAAATAAATGCCCTTTTCTTACAAGTGTGTTTACCCTGAGTCTTTTGGTGCGCAAAATAAACATAAATAAAATTTAAAAATTGCCACTATTATTATAATAACTACCAGTACCACAGTACTACAGTGTACAGCAGTTCTGTGTGTGCTTTGTCCAACTGGTGTTGCTGTACCCCAGCAAAAGACATTCAATCAATCAATCAATCAATCAATCAATTTTATTTATAAAGCCCAATATCACAGATCACAATTTGCCTCACAGGGCTTTACAGCATATGACATCCCTCTGTCCTTATGACCCTTGCAGCGGATAAGGAAAAACCTCAAAAAAAAACCTTTAACGGGGAAAAAAAAACGGTAGAAACCTCAGGAAGAGCAACTGAGGAGGGATCCCTCTTCCAGGAGAGATGCATGTAATGACAGTAGCTTACAAAAACATTATTGAAAGTAATAATATTATAGTNATAGCTGAAGGCTCTGGCTCCTGATCTACTTTTGGAGACTTTAGGGACCACGAGTAACCCTGCGTTCTCAGAGCGCAGTGTCAGAGTTTTGCCTCCTTCTGCTTTCTGCTTGTGTCGGCGTCCTCCGTCACCTTGGCTCTTAATTTATAACTTTAAACCAGTTTTATGCCACGTCTAATGAACTACTTTTAAGATTTTATTCGTTTAAAGTCTGTTCGTTTGGCCAGATGGCCGATCTCGTGTTTCTGATCGGTGGATTTTGAGCTTTTTGGACACGGGTGACTGGTGACACAGCCGCACCCCAAACTTCATTAGCGTTTCGCTAACTTTTAGCAACAATCTAGTTTTTCTCTGCTCTACAACTGGATTAACTACAATGATACTGCCTGCCTGAGAGTGAAAGTCCCCGTGAACACTTTGGCCACCCCAGAAGCCTTTTTACACCTTCTGTGCCATTTTCTGGACACCGGAGTGACTGCAGCTACCTGGCGAAACTCACTGGTTTCTCCCGGACACTCATTCACCTCTACGGGCCGGAAAGTCCTGCTTTCTACCGGACCCCAACCCACCCTGATCTGAGTCAACACACTTTTGCAGTCCCCGCGCGTAAGTTTGTAAGTTTTTAAGTTTTTACTGTGGCTCATACCAACTGCTAAAAAACCCCCCAAAAAAACAAAAAAAAACAAAACAAAACAAAAAAAGACAAAAAACTTGAGAATGTAGCTTTCTGGAGAATATGATCACGTCATTACGAATTACACCGTTGCTGCCGGAGTTTGTTTTCTGCTTCCTTGGCTACCCCATCTGTCCCCCATGGCTCCACTCACCTCTCCACACCACTGTGACAGCTGTATCCACAAAACCCAGAAGATCGCGGAGCTGGAGCAGCGCATTTCCAACCTCTACTGGATCAGGGATGAAGAGGCACGGCTTGACTCCATTGTCGCTCCAGGTCCCGGTCCCCCTGGCAATCCTGCGGATCTGTACTCAACCATCCCAGAATCTGGTCCCGGCTCCATGGATACAGCAGATCCCAACCCCACTGGCTTGGCCCCATCTGAGCGGTCAGCCTCGGATCCTCAGCTCTGAGCTGATGATCCAGCCGCCACAGCGACATCCAGGCCGGCCTCCTCAGTTGCAGCCCCACATCCTCCGGCGGAGGACCCGTGGCGGCTGCTGGGGGCCAAGCCTAAATGGGCGAGCAGCAGTGCAACTTTAGCTACTTTCACCTTCAGTCCAAATCCGAGGTTCATAACTAACAACTCCACTCCCAACCAAGAGTCATGGTCCACAGTACATGGAAAAAAGCGAGCGAGGTCCAGCCCGATACATGCTCCACCTTGTGAGCTCCAACTGGAGAACAGATATAACATCTTGAGTGTTGAGGAATTCCCTCTGCTGCAAACTGTCCATTCTCCTCCTGTTTGCCCTTCGACTGATTCACTGCCAGCAGCCTGGGGGGTTGTGGGGTCTGTTTCGGGACCCCTGTTCAGGTCCGCGACCTCCTCCTCCAGGCGCAGGATTTTGAAGGAGGCTGCTCTCAGGGCGAGACGCTCCGGCGGTCTTCCATGCCGTGAAGGGTCGTGTGAGCCCCCAGCCACCGCTGAGGTTGTGACCTCTCCACACACTCCGCAAACAGTTCCCACAGAGCAGCGGCGCTTGCGCCCTCGTCCTCGGCCACTGTTCCCCCCAACCACC